>NW_007730117.1:163685-179680 GCF_000696425.1 Galeopterus variegatus | reverse complement strand
ATTCATAGCAAATATTAATTGACCTCCTATTATGTACTAGGGACTATGCCAACAGAAAGGTGCACACAGTGGCCATAGTCTCTGTCTTTAAGGAGATTCTCACTTGCAGAAAAGAAATTGCATACTACAAATTTCTATAGGCATGTAAGTTACTTTTACTATCAGAGATTAGTAGTAGTAGAATTTCTTAGCAGAGAGTGTTGGGCTTTGATCTTGTTAAAAAATAATTTTCAAAAAGGTGAAATTATGACTGTCAGATATGAAATGAACAGACATTAAAGATTTTATTCAACTTGTCAATTAATGAGAGAACCACTAAGATGTTAAAATTGTTCCAAAGAACATTTGAGAAGCTAAGAACTTGTAAGCAATGTTTGGATAAGATTGCCGGGTTAGATATAAAACCTGGAAGTGTCTAGCAGAGCCATAGACCATAACTCTTTGGGGATACCTGTTCCACCAGGCAAAAATCATTTACATCACCATCAAACACATATCTACAAGTTGGTCTCTGCCCCTACAGAGCTGCAAAATAACCTAATTAATAGAAATCTAAGCCCAAACCAGTACTGAAAGAATACCTACTAATCTCATTTGCCTTTTTTCATGTTTCAAATAATTTTTTGAACAATTTCACATTCTCTTTGTTTTCTTCCTCCAAAAAGTCATGTACATGTTGAAATCTTCTGGAATGATGCGATTTAGATACATTTTTCAATCATTTTGATCTTGAGATAATCGCTATGGTTGTGGTTGACATTCCAGTGAGTTAAAGTGAATAAACTGGGGTAGAGGGCCTGGGAGAAATATAATAAACAACCCAAATCACCCAGGAACATTCAGAATTTTCTGCATTGCAGAGCACTTAATAGGTTACTATTTTCTAGCAGGGACTTCCCAGAGCTCCACTGGAGCCTGCCATCAAAATTACCTGGCATGTTTCCACCATCATCTCAACAATGATAGTAATATCCCCCAGATGTCAGTGAGGTTATTCTGTTCTTTAAGATTTAAAATAATGTTGGCTTGAGACTTTGACTGCTTTCTAGGGGAAGTTCAATATCCTCTCCTCCCCCCAAGATGTCTGTGAATTCCAGGTGACTTATGTTCCAGGGCCACTTCTAATTCTAATTCTTTCCCCCACTGATGTGTTATTCTCTCCCACCTCTCACCTCCACCTCTTCTTTCTGCTTGTACCTCGTGTAGTAGACTTTACTAAAGTAAGGTGAGGTGAGGGGAAAGTGTTCATATCCCAGAAATGTGTAACGAGATGTTAAAACAGTACTCTTTCTGTTTCTGTTTTGTTTGAGGTCACAGTGGCTGGCTAAGCAACACTCTCAACTATCTTCACATCCCAAAGCAAAGCGTTGGAACAGACTGTGCAGGTCTTGCAAAGAGGTTGTAAGCAAAAACAAAAGCAGAACCAGTAAAACACGGTTTGCTAATTCTTAGCCCATCATCCACGTTGAAGGCATAAGAGGGTTGAATTTGCAATGGCTGGGGAGGGAACTTCTTTGGAGAGGGCTGGTTATGTGCAGTGGCATTTCTCCCTCACTCACCCCAAGGGGAGAGCTGGGGGCTTTTGTCCCCACCCACCCACCGAGAGAGGGGGCCTGAAGAGAACCAGTCAGACAATTTGAACTGTGACCCTTAGAATTCTGAGGCACAGAATTTGATGTCAGACCCAGGCCTGAAAAAAAAATCCACAGGCGAAACCTTCTTGAAAGGGTCTATGGCAACAAGTGGAGACTGTTGAGAGCAGGCTGCACTTCCACACATGGTGGGTGGGTGAGGGTATCCCAGGAACCAGACATGGCCACATGGAAGGGAGGCAGCGTGGGGTTGACTTGGATGCCCCCAGGGAGGACTGCCTGAAAGGAGCATAGGAAGGACCCCCAGATACACAGGGGCTGAGGGGAGGCTTCACACCAAGGGGCCTTAGTCAGAGAGTGCAGGGGGAGACATCTCTGATTCACTTGTGAAAGCATCCCTAAGGGACAGAACCAGCACTGGGACTCCACTCTGCTCAAAGGGCACCATGTTCTGATTGCATCTATGCCAGCGAGGGAGCCCCTTTCCTGTCCCTTCTCCCTGCACCCCTCTCTCCACTTTCCCCTATCTTCCAACTCTATGGAAACCAGAGACAGCCCAGGGAGGGGGTAGGAAGTAAAAGAGCAAGGTGGGAAAGAGGAGGGAAGAAGCTGACCCACCGCAGGTCTCCAGGCTTAAGGCGGGCCAGAGCTGGGGGCAGTGGGGACCTTTAACTGTCAGTGCAGTAAAGTTTTGAGAATCACATTTTGACTGGTCATCTTATTTACTCAAAGGAGAACGTCTTTGTGATTGGAAGTGTCAAGACTTTGTTAACTGAGTTCCTAGAAAAGCTAAGGAACTTGCCTAGACTTTCATCCAGGGTCAGAGAAAGAATGAGGCTTCACACCATCTATGCCTTGGTCCCATGTACTCAGGAGGGGGTGGAGAGAGGCCAGGTGTGGTCTCAAACACCACCTCGGGTGTCATCCTTGGGTGCTGGGGCTTTTGGTACAGGAGGAGGGAGAAGAAAAGGGCAGATGTCTCTTTATTTAACTGGGTAGGTTGGGGCCTTCTGGGCTGGTGGGCTGCTATTCTAACAAATCTTCTATGGTTTTGATAAGGACAGTGGTGGCTCCAACATTTTGGCTGACAAGAGACTTGTGCCCAAGAAGCTCCCTTGGACATTAAAGATGCCTTGATGGGTCAGCCCGGTGGCGCACTCGGTAGAGTGCGGCGCTTGGGAGCACGGCGGTGCTCCCGCCGAGGGTGTTTTTCCGACAAGAGACTTGTGCCCAAGAAGCTCCCTTGGACATTAAAGATGCCTTGATGGGTCGGCCCGGTGGCGCACTCGGTAGAGTGCGGCGCTTGGGAGCACGGCGGTGCTCCCGCCGAGGGTTCGGATCCCATATAGAGACCGGTCCGCTCACTGGTTGAGCGCCGAGGGTTGCGATCCCGTTACCGGTCACGAAAAAAGACAAAAAGGAAAAAAAAATTAAGAAAAAAAAAAAAGATGCCTTGAAAGATTCAACAGAAAATTCCTACCAAACCCCAGCTGGTGGCTTTCCTACCGTGTTCCACTGATGCAGATGCCCCTTGCCCCCTAAGTGGGAGCAGTTAGGGCTCTTAATGACACCTACACATATGAGGAGATTGGGGAGACTGTCTCTCTCTTCTCATTCAGGATGCACAGCCTGAGCAGTGATAAAGAAATGAAATGCCAGCTTCTCTTCTTTCGGGCCCTTCCTTTCTTTATGAATGCTTAGAGAGGGGAAGCACACAACTTCAAAAGAATCTAAGAGCAGGAAGACCCCCTTAACCTTACTTGTAGAGGAAAATAGCCCCTCTGACCGTCCCTCAACCTCTGGGTCTTTTTCTACCATTGAGTTGGGGTGTGGGTGGTGAATGAGGGTGGGTGATTCTGAAATTAGCACTCTCAGGAAGCCCCTGTTGTTGTGGCTGGGCCCAACCACCCAAGGCTCCCTTGGAGAGATTAGGACTCAGAACATAGGGATACTAAGTGCTTTTCTCTCTCCACTCAGGGTCTTAGCTGCAATCCTGGGGCAACGGGAAGACTCCTCCAGGGACAGCTGTGGAAGGCCGTGCCTTAATAGTCAGCTCTATCTCGCCCTGTGCTAGGTGCACCTGTAGCTCTTGATCCATAAAACTGTGCAGTTTAAACGTCCATTTATATTTCTTGTCAGTAGTCACCCTTGAGTTAATGTGCACCATACATTTTTTATCTACTGGGAGAAATACAGCTACTGAGAAATAAGTGCAGCATGTCACAAAAAAGAGAAGTGAGGGAGAGAATTCCTCCTCTGGACAACCCCCTATTGTAAAGGTCCATTGACATCTTGCACGCCTTCACTTTGCAGGTAGGAGCTGCTTGTTTTGAGGGTAACAATTTTCATGTTTGTGTGTAAGCAACTCCAACAATAATGATTCCTTGGATTAGTTTAAATGTGCCTGTTCCTCCTCTGTGGCTAATTAAGGCTGAATTCTGTGCACACAGGAAACTGTCTGGCATTTGCCAGGATCTGTGCAGACCTGCTGTTTGTGACTACCCACTATTAGTTCGCAGCAGCTGGACAGACCAGCCGACTTCCAGGATTGTCTCAATTATCAAGATACCTTGTCACCTTTCTGGCCAAGTTTTAACATCTTCACATAATCCCCGTAGAGAGTGTGCATTTTATACTTAGCTTCATCTGGAGGATTAGTAAAAACATTGGGCGCTTCCTCCTTAGGTGGCTAATGAAGGCCCCAGCAATAACAATAGTACAAATTACTTGAAAATAGTTCCTATATTTGTCAGTGCTAAAAATACTCTTTCATTTACATTTTTTTCCAGATTAATGCCCCTTTCCAAAGTGAAGAATTGAAAAGGAAAGATTCTGAATACCAACCTTATTAGACTAACAACACGACATTTAGAAGATGGGTTAAAAATGCATCTATGAATTATAAATAATGTATAATGTGGCTGTATAATATGGTGCATTCACAAAAATGCTGCTTTTTTTTTTTTTCCTCAGGGGGTGATTTTTTTTCCACTTGTGGATGTATTTTAAAGTCCCACGTCCTGGCGGTGGGATCGCTGGACAGAGCTTTAATTGGGGCTCTCTGGTGATTATCTGGATTGGCAGCTGGTGTCAATCAGCTTCTAAAGAAATTTCTGAACCAATGATTAGGCTGCTCCTGGAGATGTTAGGACCCTTGGGGCAATGATAAGCTCCCAACCACAGGGGAACCCTTAAGAATGGTGGAGCTATAATTTTCAAGTTGCTGGCTTACCTGGTAACATACATGTCCCAGCTTTCTTGCTGAGTCAACTCAAAAGGATGCATCATGGCATATTGGGTGCACATGATTTTATAAGCAAAACAAAGTTATAAGTGCCCTGACAGCTTCTATTAGAGTAAAATAATAATGCCCCATGTATGTTTCTGGAGCACTTTACAGTTTTACATTATACAATTGAATCCCATTGATAAAATAACAATGTAGTGCTGTTCTTTTCTGGAGAAAATATGTAGTTTACAAAATTTCTCCCCCCTTAGGGCACATCATATTCTTTTATAACACTCTTTTTTTATTTGAATTAAAAATCCAAACCATTTTTCAATTAACATTTTATAGTGGCTTAGTCTTGTTCATTCAGATCCTGCTAATTTAATTCAAGTGGGATTGGACTAAATTTATTTTTCCTCATCCTTGAATTATGGTTAATGATAACAAGTGTTCTGTTGGTTAAAAAATAAGCTGCCAATTTCTGATAAAGTTAAATATACACTTACTATATGACCTAGAGATTCTACTCTCAGGTATTTCTCCGAGAATGGAAACATATATCCACCCAAAGACTTGTACTCAAATGTTCAGAGCAGCCTTATTTGTAATAGCTAAAATCTGGAAATAACCCAAATGTTCGTCAGCACGTGAAAGGATAAACAAGTTGGGATATATCCGAGCAATGGAATATTACTCAGCAGCAAAATAAATGAACTACTGATACAGGATCAATCTCAAAAACATAATGCAGGGCCGGCCTGGTGGCGCACTGCTACAGTGCGCCGCTTGGGAGTGCGGCGGCGCTCCCGCCGAGGGTTCGGATCCCACATACAGACCAGCCGCTCACTGGCTGAGCGAGGTGCGGGTGCAACACCGAGGGTTGCGATCCCGTTGCCGGTCCCGGTCCGGTACGGGCGCAACACTGAGGGTTGCGATCGGTTGCCGGTCACGAAAAAAGACAAAAAGGAAAAAAAAAACATAATGCAAACTGAAAGATGGCCAGACACAAAAGATTACATGCTATGTGGCTCATTTACATGAAGTTCTAGAACATGCAAAATTAATCTATAGTGACAGAAAGCAGATCAATTGTTGCCTCGGGATGCAGGTGAGGCTATTGACTAGGCTGGGGCATGAGGGAATCTCTAGAGGTGATGGAAATGTTCTATATCATCATTGAGGTGGTAGTTACATGGGTGTATATATTTGTAAAAACTCAATGAAGCATACACTTAAAATGTGGGCATTTTATACTTTAATAAATTAGATTTTTAGAAAAGCAACATCCCATTATATATATAGACATTAATAACAAAATTCCTGTCCTACCCCTGCACTTCTCTGTGCTTCCCTTCTTTCCAAAGTTAATTGTTTTTAGCAATACCATTTCCAACGTCCAAATGTTATAGGGAATTCCAGATTTAGTACAACTGATATAAAACAAGAAAAAGAAGATTCAACCCTTCCACCCCATATCTAATAGGTCCTCCGATTCTACTTATTTCAACTCTTAAATATTTCCTGCATCTTTATTCTACCTAGCTCCACCTCCACTGCCTTAATTGAGCTTTCAGTTATCTCCTGACTGGTCTTCCCTGCTGTGATTTGACTTGAACAAGAGGATCCTCCATACCATCTTCCAGGTGCAAGAAAACAAAATGGTACCCAGAGGCCTTACGGTTGAGAGACGGGCAGGGAAATTGTATGGGAAGACGCGGACAAGGGGTGGAAGTAGATAGGGCATTGGGGGAAGCTTGAGAGGGTCTCTTATGCTTGCTTCTGGGATTTTCAGGATCAGGACATAGTCCTGAGTAAACTGGATTGTTTTCCTTGCCATTGGTGTTTTCTATGTTCATTTTCTTCAGTGTGTTAGTGAAGCTCCTGTGGAAAGTATTAGCCACTTTAATTATGTTCAACAGAAACAGGGAAAGGATTGGGGGTTGGTAGAGAAGGGCCAGGTGTGGTGGTAGCCACAGGAATCAAAGACAGAGAGCTCAAGGAGAACAGGATTCCTGGAAGGGCAGAACCGAAGCCCAGCAGTGCAGCCCACCCCAACCCCTACCGTCTTCCCACCCTTCATAATTTTCTTCCAACTCACTGTTTTTCTGCCTGCCCCTGAGAGGCTTCTGTCCCATATGTATTAAGGGAGTGATTTCTTTTGGGTCCATCCCCTCACATTTTTCTCTGTTTGCCAAAGAGGTTGGCAATAGTGAATGGTCACCTGGGAAGATAAAGGTGACGATTTTAGGCTGGTTTAGTCCATTGTAAAAGGTCTCTAAGAGCCTTTCCCATCTCTGAAAGTGCCTTTTAGCAAGACCTGGGATAGGATAGCCTCTGGTGAGAGATTTCCCATCAATTACACACTTGTCAGGAGAAGCACAGGTCCAGCTCAGAGATTTCCACCTTAAACTTTTGAAAGACGCTGCTTGCTAAAGGTTCTGGAGCTGGAGGAGCCACTAAAAATCAAACAAGTGAGCAGAAACTGAATTTGACTTTTGGCCCCAGGGGTCAGAGAGATGGAGATGAAAGCTGACAGGCTCCTACATGACAAGGCCTCCGAGGAGCCAAAATGGGTGACTCACAAATCGAACTGGCACTTCCTCTCTGTGGGCTGCCCTGAGAGCAATGCCTGAACACCCCCACCCAGCCCCTCAGTGCAAACACTCCCGGGCCCACTGACAGGGGTGTTAGCAGGCAGGCCCTGCCACCCCCAACACAGAACACACCTTTGGGGTACTGATTTATTCTCAAAGACAACCATGGATTTAGCCCAGCAGATACCTCTGTATGGCTAAAAAAGCAGGGCACATTTTATCATAGGGAGCCCTTGAGCATGGGCTCTCTTTTTAGGATATCTTCTAGTTCTGGCTCTACTAGTGATGAACTGAGTGAACTTGAACTTGAATATATCACTTTGTCTTTGGGGGTCAGGGTTTCCTTAATTATAAGATAAAAGGAGCTCATTGTTTTTTGGAAAGAGGGGGATGTGTAAACAGCAATCCCGTTAGAAGTTGGCAATAATGTATAGGGAGCCAAGACAAAGGATGGATGAATATCACAGGGAGGAGGTGGTGTTTGAACCAGGTCTTTAGAAAGCAATAAGTTTTCCATTCAGGCGAGGGATAATATTCCATGCAAGGTAACACATTCTTGAAGGACTGGAGGCAGGAGAGGGAAGGGAGAAACCATGAGGCCAGTGCATGGGAGAAGCAGCAGAATCAAGAGTATGGGAGAAAGGGAGGAAGCTGAGGTGCTCTAGATATAGAATCAGTAGGTGGAGTCCACTGTGGAAATGCGCTTCCTGCGTTCAACAGAGGATGGCCTGCTGGCTCTTGGGTTGGGTGACTGGACAGATTATGATTTAATTAAATAAAGCACCCAAAGCAGAAGAGGTAGAAAAATGATGAATCCAATTTCTGACATGTTGAAATGGAAGTATCCATGGTTCAACCAACTGACATGTCCAGTGGACAGATGGATAAACAGGTCTAGAGCCCGGGGGGCGGGGGTGGCTGAAGCTAGAAATGTAGGTCTGGTGTCATCAGTTTACACTGACCTTGATAATTTGATGATCTGTGATTCTAAATTTTGTAAGAGGAGAAGTTCAAAGACAAACCTTTTTACTCTTCCCTGTATATTATTCTAATGAGATACTTGATATGTTATTCCCTGCTTCCCTTTTGGTGGTGTTCGCTGGAAGTGCTCAGGATTCTTGCTATTAAGTTTTGTTTCTTGGGTTTCTGTTAACTATTTAAACAAACCTTTTTACTCTTCCCTGTATATTATTCTAATGAGATACTTGATATGTTATTCCCTGCTTCCCTTTTGGTGGTGTTTGCTGGAAGTGCTCAGGATTCTTGCTATTAAGTTTTGTTTCTTGGGTTTCTGTTAACTATTTAGACAATGTGAAATGATCTCAGCCCCGATAATTAAGCAGTAATCTGACATCGATGATGAATCCCAAAAAGGTTTTGGAAAAGATTCTCAACAATTCTCATCAATTATCAATGGCTCACCATTCTGTGTAGAATAAAGTTCAGGCTTTGGTTAGTATTCAAGACTCAGCAAGTCTCTCTCTCTCTCTCTCTCTCTCTCTCTGTCTCTCTCTCTCTCATTTGCCATGCCATGAGCAGCCCTATGGAGAAGACCATGTGGTGAGAAACTGAGGCCTCCAGCCACCAGCTCCATGAGTTAGCCTGGATGCAGGTTCCCCAGTCAAACTCCAGACGACTGCAGCCCTGGCCAGCATCTTATCCCATGACAGACCCTGAGCCAGAAGCACCCAGCTAAGCCACTCCTGAATTCTTGACCCTCAGACACTGTAAAATAAATGCATAGAAGATTTAAACTTCTAAATTTTGGGGCCATTTGTTACGGTAAGATCAGGAGAAGGAAAAATTTGCCTTTCTAATAATACGTGGGAAATAGTCTGGAAAAGGTTTAGGATTATTTATGCACTTTGGAGCTCTGCAAGGTGCTGAAAAACTAGGAGGTCTAGTCTTGATTCTTTTGCCTGCTCACTGAGTGGCCTTGAAAATGTCATGTCTACTGTTTGGGCCTCAGTTTTCTTACTTGTGAATGGAGATGGGAATGTTAGTGTCATGCTCTATTCTAAAACACTTACGTATGTGCAGCACTTTATAGTTTGCAAAATGTTTTCCTATATTGTAGTCAGGACCTGGAGACAACAAATAACAGTCCCTAAAACTTAAAGTAAGAGAAATAAGATTGGTTTTGGGGAGTTAAACTTCAAAATCAGTGCATATAGATTAGGACAGAGACATACAAAATTTCCTTAAAACCATGTTTAAGGAGTCTTCTAACAGGCTGTAAACTGAAGAGTTCCTGGAGCATAGTAAGTACTTAAGAGAGGTTACTCCTTGTTTTTATTTACAGCTGAGGGAAACTTAGCAAATGAATAAGTGGATTATTAAAAGATATTAAAATTTGATTATCATAAGTGACGAACTCTAACTCAGTGTCCAAATAAGCAGTCTGACTGCTTCACACAATACTGGGCAGCATGACACATTTCCAACTGTGTACAGACAGCAGAGTTGGAATTCCTGAGATGCTTAGGCAGGATGCTTTGTTATCAGTGCATTACAGCTGTCATGAGTTGGACATGATTGATTGATTGATTGATTGATTGATTGATTGATTGATTACTGGCTGGTACATGGATCCTAACCCTTGGCTGTCATGAGTTGGACATGATTGATTGATTGATTGATTGATTGATTGATTACTGGCTGGTACATGGATCCTAACCCTTGACCTTGGTGTTACCAACACCATGTTGACCAAGGCTTTCTCATCCATGGAGAGCTATAGACAGGCACTGACAGTATAAATCTCCCAAGCTCTCCAACCAAGCTATAAAACTCCTCTCAAAGCATTCAGACACACCAAATCGTTCATTAGTTCCATTCTTTTCATGGCAACATCCCTCCTGGGCCCTCAGTTCTCCTGCTCCAGCTTAGACAGATCACTCTCTAAGCCTATTTACATCTAGGATTCCTATTCCTTGAAGATGCATGTTACCAGTCAAGAATAGAAAAAACAGACTGGCTGACTTCTGAAGCCCCTGCTCCCTTTTCTGGAACTGTGGTACAGAGATGAAGAAGCCAAAATAAATTCCAGGGATTGGGCATGCACCGTGCTCTTTGGCCAAGCCTGCTCATTCCCTTCAGCTTGACAACTACATTCTGGATCCTCCCTGGTCCAGCTCAGGTTTGCATCCCTTTGACATCTAGTCTCTGCTGCTTTCTAGATTGGATCATCCTCTGATGTCCATTGTCCTGGAGCCAATAATAAGAGAAGAGTGGAAAGGGTTGGACTTTTTTGCAGGGGTTCCTTAACTCCTGAACTCCAGCCCTAGAAGCAACCCCATTCTTATGGCAATTCCTGTGTTCCATTAGAAGGAAAATTATTAGATTGCTCAAAAAGTGGAAAATCCAAGTCATGGAGGAAAACAGTCTGAAAGTTAATATCTTGTTATGCTCTTATCTAGGAACTGATTGGATTCCTGAAAGCTCTCGAGGTTCTCCTGCTGGCAGCTGTGGCTAAGGGTTCAAAGCAGAGAAACTGAACATGTGGGGAAATGTTTCTTCTGCATGATTTTCTTCTCACACCTGGTGCTGGAATGAAATATACAAGGGGGAGTGGAATGGGAATATAAATATTGCAGTAATGATGGTAATGCTTCCATATCTGGTGTGGGGATGAGATTTGGTTTGGTTGCAGAAAGATGAGGCAGGAAAGATAATCAAAATTATTTCAAGACGCTGATGAAATCCACAGTGGTACGGTTCTGAGTGAAGTGTGTTAAAAAAAAATCTGAGCAATTTCTTCTTGCTTAATCTACCACCAGAGAAAACTATCTTATCCTTTTTTCTTTCTCTTTTTCTGTTATTTTGTAACACGACTGGAGATTAAAATAGAAAAAAATGTTTCTGGGGCTTTCTCTGAAAATAATGACCCCCACCCCAATGACAGGACAAGGATCGATGCTAGGAATTACCCACTTGTAAATGGAAATTAATACTTTAATTAGCAAGATAGGAAAATCCATCTTATTGCAAATAGTGATACTTATAGATTCTGATATTCCTCCAGGGATTACCAGGTTATTTACAAGGAATAAATCAAGAACCACATTCAGGCTCATAAAGAATCTCAGAAATATTCACAGCAGACATGCACCTAAAACTGACAATATTTTCACAACGGTTGTAAAACAATGGATAAAGTCAATTTTCAAAAAGATACCCATTTGTGATTTTTGACACTTAAGTGTTTTCAGGTTGGCTTCTGAATATCAACATTGTCACTTAGACAGCTTTCTAGCAAACAGACTCAAGACATTGGATAAAAAGATTAGTCTCACAAAAAAGGATAAAGTCAATTTTCAAAAAGATACCCATTTGTGATTTTTGACACTTAAGTGTTTTCAGGTTGGCTTCTGAATATCAACATTGTCACCTAGACAGCTTTCTAGCAAACAGACTCAAGACATTGGATAAAAAGATTAGTCTCACAAAAAAGGAGATGAACACCACTTTTCAAATAAAAGCAAGGGTGAAATATAAACATTTGATAAACGTGCAGCTCTGATAAAATCTATGTTAACAGTCTTAAGTTTCTATAGCCATTTAAAATGTGGAACTGCTTTCACATCCATTAACTCATTTGATTTTCAAAACAGAACAGATGCGGAAGTGGAGCCTCTTCCTCCCAAGTATTAACAGACTGTATTTAGTGTTAACTGCCCTGAACCAGAATTAAAAGGCAGCCGTATTTCTTTAGACAACCAACATGCATGAACACCGTAATGACATTCTAGCCACAGTAGGGTTGTGACTCCATTTTGAGTTTGAGAATGAGCCTGCAAGCCAGTTAGGAAAACTACTCCCATTTCCCCCATGAATATGGATTTAGGAATAGCAGAATTGCATCCTGTAGTCCCCATTATTACACCCACATTTGACAGATTGGTTAGGGCTCTGGTAGTTACAGTGCACATCATAATCTGCCTTGAATCAGGGCTCTTCCTTTCTGGACCAGAAGAGCCCACAGACCAGCCACCAGGTTTTAATATTTTGTTTCCATCCGGTGCCCATCCCAGTGCCAAGCACAAAAGAGAGGTGCCTCATACACGTGTGGGGTTTGACATAAGCCAGAGAACAGATACTTTGCAATGCCACCAATTGGGTTATATTGTTGGCATGCAGACTGAAAGACATTGTTATACCCACTTAGAGGTGTCAGATGGTTCCTGTTTAAACTATGTGACCTGGCTCTTGCCCTTCTTTATAGTTTGGCCCCATTTCTTGGGATAAAGTCAATTATAGGTAACCCCACACTTTCATACAGATAAAAATGTGTCTGAAAGTAAAGGAATAAACTCACATGCTAAAAGGAGTCATTTCCATTTCTGTCTCCCAACACTTTAAATCCCCTATCAGGAATACTAGGCCTGTGGCAGGGTGGGTGGAACCCTGCAAATCCCCGAAAGTGATTGCCCATGTGACATTATGGTCCCCACCCCACCCTAGCCCATCCCCCAGTCCCCCCCCCTAGCCAGGCTCTCCTGGAGGAACAAGACAGAATGAGAGGTGGCAGGAAAGTTAGGGATTGGTGCACAAGCTCCAGGAGCAGCCAGGTGGAAAACCTATGGCAACTTTAAAGGAAAAAGCAATATGTAATAATTCCTATTTTGTGTAAAAGGGGGAAAGGGGGATTAAAATAAACATATATGTAAGCACAGGGAAAAAATAGGAAAGAAATAGAACAAAATTTTAAGATTTTTTTTTCTAGGTGAATTTTTGTGTTTTTTTCTTTTCTATTTTTGCATTGCTTTTATGTATTTATTTTCTAACATCTATAAATTCCATTTAATTTTATATTTTATGTACTTGAAAGACATTAAAAACATCATTGATAAGGCTAAAATTCTCTTTGACCACCATCCCCAATTATAGTTCTGCCCCATTACTACACAAAGATAACCACATGTCACTTTGGTATCTGTCTTTCTAGATTTTTTTTTTACATGTTTACATACATGCATATAAGCCCATATAAATACACAGTATTATTTTCTTTCTACATAAATGATATCATACAATACATTTTCTGCAACTTTCTATCCATGTCATTTACATATAGATCTAGCTCATTAAAAACTGGAAAAAAAAGCATAATATCCCATCAAATTGGAGAGACTACAGCTTATTTAGTCCAATGGTTTTGCACCAAAATCATATGAGGAGTTTTAACATAAAACCAGTGTTCAGGCACCACCCTAGTAATTCTGAGGCAATTTGTTTTGTTTCCCCTTCCCCACCCTCACGTGATTTTAATTTTTTTTCTGTTATAACAGTATTACATTGTGCAACATTGCACATGTGTGTGGGTGGTACTCTAGGAAAACACTAAAAAAAATGCACTTATACTGCAATATCAATTTCTTCACTTTAGTATTATCTAATTTTTAAATTTTTAAACTTTTTTCTGCTTTGATGGATCAAAAAAATAGTATATAGTTTATTTGCATTTTACTGATTAATTGTAAGAGTTATATCTTTTCATGTGTTCAACAAGAGATTAGAAGCACAAACTACCCAGGTTAGTATCCAGATTATGATGCCCAAGCTCTGCCCCTTATGAGCTATGTGGCTTCAGGCCAGTGCTTAATCTCTCTGTGCCTCAGTTTCCTAATTTGTAAAATGGGAAACTAATAGTATCTACTTCATAGGCTTGTTAGGAATATTAAATGATTTAATACAGATAAGGTTTTAGATCAGTGTCTGGTATATAGTTAGCATAGAATAAATGTTAGTTATTCTGTTTGGCTATTTGCACTTAGTATTACTTCCTAATTAGAAAACAAAATTAAATTTTCAATATTGGCCCATCAGAGAAAGCTACCCAGACAGACCTCAAATCTCTCATGTTTCGAGACCTTACATAACTTGTTCCTATTTTCAGTAGTTGTCTTAGCCTGCTCGGGCTGCTATAACAAAAATACCATAGATTGGATGGCTTATAAACAACATAAATTTATTTCCCACAGTTCTGGAGGCTGGGAAATCCAAAACCAAGCTGCTGGCAGATTTGGTGTCTGGTGAAGACCCTCTCTCTGGCTCACAGATGGCCACTTTCTTGCTGTGTCCTCACATGGTGGAAAGGACAAGGGAGCTCTCTTTCATACGGCACTAATTCCATTCATGAGGGCTCCATCCTCATGGCCTAATCACCACCAAAAGTCCCCACCTCCAAATACCATCACATCAGGTGTTACGATTTTACATATAAATTTTGGGAGGACACAAACATTCAGTCTATAGCAGCAGTAAAATGGGAATGGCAAGTCCATACCTGTTTGAAGACAAAGCAGGTGAAACGTTCTTTTAGTGTTCTTAATAGGTCAGAGATGAGGTTTTAAGTTCATCATTTTATATCAGGAAGCAGAGTGCCTTTGTTGCTATCACAAGGTGAGTCTGCAATGCTTCATTTAGAAGCCTAGAATGTTAGACCTGGAAGGACTTTGCAGATCATCTACCAGACACTGTATTTTATAGATGAGGACACTGAGTCCTGAAGAATGAAAGAGGTAATTGGGATAAATGCCTCCAATCACCCAGTGACAGAATCAGACTTGAACCTAATGACCTTGACCTTGAGGGGATTTTTTGCCATAATTCTCTAGTGCTCATTTGGGCCTGGGGGGAGGGAGAGACAGATCCTAATATTAATATTTATGAGAGAAATAAGTTGAAAAAATTGTTAATTTTACAAAATTAAAGCAAAAAGTAAAAATAATTAGGATTTGCTCTTTTAGACATGAAATGAATACCAAAATATTTTTAAACTGTGACAGTATTGGCTTCCTAGCCTTAGGAGATGTTCCTAAGTAATATACCACCTAGAAAATGTTTTAATGCCATGGGATAATTCTTTCAAGTCAAAAGCCCAACAAATCCATCCAATTCAACATTAAAATATTTGGAAAAAATATATATGCAAATATGTGAAATATGATTAAATAACTAGCAAATATTTGGGGTCCCAATGTAATTTATTTTATTTTATTTTATTTTTTAATCCCAATGTAATTTTTAAAAAAATCTCATTCTGACCCAAGGATGAGGGGATTTGAAAAGACTCTTAAAAATAACTCAAAAAATTTTCCCAAATGTTCATTAAAGCAATTAATTTTGTGAAAAATTTGCCCTTAACAAAGAATTATATATCCATCTCTGGTTTTGAAGAAAAACATACACAAAAAGCTAACAAGAATATTAAGCATATTATTTTGTTCAATATGATCAACTGTGTAAAATATTGATGAACTTTGATCCCTAATGCTTTTTTTGGTAATATCAGAAGCAGGTTAAAAAAAAATGGCTATTATTTTCTTTCCTAAAGTAAAGCCTTTAATTAGTGTATGCAGAAGTCATCAAGGGGATTCAGTGGGCTTAGGGTGAAATGTTAACAAGACACTGATCAGTCTGGATGCTAACATAAGGCAATGAGGTCTCAGGGGTGTCATCTCGGAGCATACCATCCTGAATCCTAATCTCCTATTGCAGGGGTGAGGACAACATTGCTGTTTTTTTTTTTTTTTTGTCTTTTGTCTTTTTCCGTGTCCGGCAACGGATCGCAACCCT
>NW_007730117.1:149275-163675 GCF_000696425.1 Galeopterus variegatus | reverse complement strand
GGCGGGAGCGCCGCCGCGCTTCCCAAGCGGCGCACTATCCAGTGTGCCACCGGGCCGGCCCCCGACATTGCTGTTTTAAAGCCTCTAGATTTCATTTCTGGGACCTGAGATTCCGCATCTTCTGCTACTGAAAACTCACAGTGTTGGGTTGATGCTGCTACTCTTCACTTGCAGGAGAAATCATGGGGAGAGGTCAAGGGACTTGTACAGAATAAAACAGAAATGAAGTGACCTAAAGTACAAGTTTTCATATGAAAATCATCCCTAAAATAGATGAAGAGATGGCACTTTCCAGTCATTACCTCATTTGCTTCTGCATTAGTTATCTAGAGCTACGTAACAAATTACCCCATAACTCAGTAGGTTAGAACAAAAATAAACATTTATTACCTCACAATGTCCATGGATCAGGAACTCAGAAGATACCTAGCTGGGTGGCTCTGGTTCAGGGTCTCTCATGGGGTTGCTGTCAAGATATTGGCTAGAGCTATTGTCTGAAGGCTTGACTTGGGCTGGAAGATCTTGTTTCACTATGGTTCACTCACATGGATGGCAAACCAGTGCTGGCCGTTGGAAAAAAGCCTCAGTTCCTTGCCACCTGAACTGCCCCATAGAGCTGCTGAGTGTCCTACAACATGGCATTGGCTCCCCCAGAGCGAGTGATCCAAGAGAGAACAAAGTGAAAGTCACAATATCTCTTATGGGCCTCAGTGTCTTCATCTGAAAAAAACGAATGAGTTGGATGAGGTCAGGGATGGAAAACAGGTTTCCATATACCCACTCTGTCATGAAAAAGCTGCATGGAATTCTGAAGCTAAATCTCAGATAGAAGAAATGATACTGTAATAGGTTAGTGAGGTCACTGAGGCCTGGGAGCAGAAAGTGGTGACAATTTTGGCATGTCTTTACCATCCTTGGACTAGGGAATCGATTTGTTTTACTGGAACATGGAGTATAAGAGTCTATAACCCACACAAGCTTTCTCGCACACAGGAGAAATATTCTGAAACCAGTCTCCGGATTATTCAGAGTTCTCTATACCAAGTTCAGTCATAATCAGTGTGCCTTTACAATTCTCTTTTGTAAATAGCCAGCTGGTTACTTAATTGAATTCACCCAGCTGTTTTCAAAACAGGAGCGTGACCAAGTTCAGTCTTTTCTTCAGACTAGTTTTGCGTGTCGCTGTGAGTGGCTACATGACGGTATATGTTATTTTAAACTCTCCTTTATTTTTAATGATATAAACAATGAAAGCCCAAGTAAGAGAAAGGAGCTAACACATTTATTCCATTCCGCCATCTGTTTAAAGCTGCTGATGTAATTCCAGTTTGAAATCGCATTAGCGTTTGCCTCCTGGACTTCTTCCTTATTTCCTTTTGTATTTCAGGCCCTCTGTACTTAGGAGAAAGCTCTCCTCTAGGATGCTGGTCAATTAATGCAAAGCTACAGGATCGCTCTGGCCATTTTCAAACTGGTCTCCAACTTGGATTTCCTTCACAATGAGCTAGAACGACTGTAACTGGAGTGTTACTTGCTTAAAAGTATTTGGTCTTTAAGGTGTGATTAGTGATGTCTTCAGCAATACCATCAACAGTCCACAGATCTGCTTACACTGTGGAGGACGGCAGAGATTAAGGGTTGTGGTCTTGCATACTCAATCACTGCATATTGACTTCTCTGACTTCTACCCCTCAGAATTCAATTTTCATTTTGTTTTTTAAAATGCAGCTGCTTTACGCTGGTTTGGATAATATTGTGGTAGGAGGTTTCGTTAAACTGTATGATATTTTGGGGTGTGTGTGTGTGGCTTTTATGAGGCTAGATTCCATTTAAAATTAAATTTTGGCTGGGTGACTAGAGTGGGGTTTCTTTGCTTGGATATAAACTGGAGACTTAAGTCAAGCCCTCTTTCTCTTCCCTTCCAAATAACCATGCAGTGGGGACTCGGTGGTGGGTGAGGTGGATGGGGTGGGCAAAGGCACATTTGAGACCGGCAGGAAACGTGGGCAGCTTCCTTCACTTTTCTGAGCCTCAATTTCCATGCCTAGGGTTATACTAGCTAGTTCTACAATCTGTTTGCTCTAAACAAATTCTATTGATCTCTGAAATAAACATCTTTATCTCTCCCTGATATCACTGAAGTTGGGGGTACTGCTTTGAGTGGGTGAAATTGAATCTCCTATTAGAAAATGTCATCAGATTTATAGGTTAGGCTTCGAAGGGTTCTTAAGGATCCCCCCAAAGCTCTTTTCAGACCCTCAATCATACCCCTCTCAGAATCTAAGGGCATGGCCAGTGGAGAGGAGTGTGTTTCCCAGGTACCAGGAACACGGCTCGACTTCAGCAAGCCCATCCACAATAATCCGTGCTACTCAGAACCAGGGCTCTGGACCTGGCTCATCACTGTGTCTCAGAACCACCTATGGATTTGGGTCCAACATCCAACCTGCCAAATCAGAATTTTTGGCAGTTGGGCCCACGTATTCGTATATTGCAAAGCTTCGTGGCTGCTTGTAGGTCTCTTGGTCAAGGTAGGAGAACTTCTGTTCCAGAAAAGCAGATCACTGAGGCGGATTGGAGTCAGCAGACAGAGATCTGATTAGGAAATCTAAAGACCAGAGTTTGAGGCCTTGATCTAAGTCCTGAGGGAGCTGAGGAAGCACAGAGGAAGAGGGGGGACTAACACAGCCAGGGACAATCAGGGCAGCCTTCACAAAGGAGGTGACGTCTGCATCGGGTCTTGAAGAATGAGCAGGAATTTTCCTTTTGGAGAAAAAAGGATGATGGAGAGGAGGAAGGTATTGAAAATCACCACAAAGAGTTGAGGTAGAGCAGGAGGAGTGAAAGGCAAATGTTTTAAGCATAGATTCATGTTTTCCAGAGACTGCACGAGATGCTAGAGATAGACACAGCTTCTCCTCCCATAGGGAGTTCGGCTGGAACATGGAGGAGGGAAATATCAGGACTTGAGCCTATAAGAGTCATCAGCTTATTACAGGTCATGACCCCAAGGTAATGATTTTGGAGGCCGTTTTTTACAACTGTGAGGTCACAGCACACTGGTATGTTACAATCAGTTGTGAGAGGTTACAAGTAATGGATTAGTGATGGCCATTAAAGAGGCAGGAGAGGAGATCCCAGCTCTGCCACTTGCCAACTATGAGCCACTGACTGTCCCCTGAGCAAATTATTTACATGTTCAGAACCTCATTTTCTTCATCTGTATAATAGATATAATAATGGTGCCTACCTCATAAGGTTGTTATGAGGATTAAGTGTTAGTATCTGTAAAGCTCTTGGAATAGTACCTGGCAATATAGCATTAACAGTATTAGTATATCATTCATATCAGTATATCATTAGCAGTATTACTGCTATTGCTATTATTGTTATTTCTACAAGAGTTTGAAAAGTTACACACACATGTGTTCAAGGAGATTCAAGCTTATTTACGATTCATTCTCACTTGCTTTATTAAATGGCAGAAAACAAGGTAGGGGATAAGCCATAGTCTGGTAGGTTGTGCATGGCACTGGTAATGCCCAGGGCAGTAAGTGAGACCTGCACATATGCTCCAGTGTGAGCTACTGCCTCAGGCAATGCCAGACACCCTGAGTAGGGTTTCCAGATAAAACACAGGACACCCAGCTAAATTTGAAGTTCAGATAAACAGTGAATGAATTGTTTAATATAAGTATGTTCCAACTATTGCATGGGACATACTTACACTAAAATATATATATATATGTATGTATGAGAGTAGGGGTCCAAGTGACTCTCTAGCCACACGTCAGATGCCAGAGTCCCTCCCAGAGAGACTGGATCTCCATGGCCTTTCTAAAGGGGGATTCCCACAGGTAGGGGTGGGAGCTTCATGCCAGAGAAATCTTCAGGGAAGTTGATGTCAGACCCTGAAAGCTGAGAAGGATTTTGGTAGGTGGGAGAACAGCACACAGTGTTGCATTCTAGGGAACAGCACGCTCTGAGGCACAGAGGTATAGGAGAACCTGCTAGGTTTGGGAACCACTGAGGAGAGAAGGGCGGTTGGGGCATAGGGCGCGCACGCAAGAATGTGTGTGTGTGTGTGTTTGTGTGTGTGCGCGTGTCTGCCTGGGGTGGGCTGGGGCTCAGGGGAACATATGGTCAGGGAAGTGTTTGGGGGCCAGGAGTTCAGGAGTTTAAGAAATTAGCTTGAATGAGTTACTACCCAGTTCCTGAATTAGTCATTTTGCTTCCTTTCTTAATGGATTTGATTAGACATTCAAGTTTCCCTAAGCATTGCCATTTTTTCCCAAACTAATTATGATTGTTTGTTTGTTTGTTTGTTCGTTCGTTTAAAAATTCTTCTGTGTTCAGTTTGTGAAAGGTTGTGAGATGGATAGGAACAGCAAGACACGATGATTATTTAACAAGTGATAAACTGACAGTGCAGTCACACGAGCCTGTCATTGGAAGTCTTACTCTGCTGTCTGAAGCGAACACGGCAGAGCTGGTCTACTTAATTAGAAGCTGTTTCTACTGGAAGCCTTCCAGGAGGACAGTGGGAGTTTGCCATGGTGTTTCAGGGCCCCTTAGATTTCAGAGGTCCCACAGATAGAAATGAAATACAAGAGGACGGTTAAAATAAAACCCTGCAAACTGTTACTTTCTCCAGGAGTGTCTGTTGACCGCTTCCTCCCTTTTCATCTGTTTGGGGATGAAGACCTTCATCCTCAGAACTAGGCAGATATAAATTACATAAAAATGTACCAAGTTCTTTTGGTGTTTTTCCCAGATTTAGAAGACACACATCTTGCCATTTCATGATTAATTACTACAGGGAAGTTACAGAGAGGCGAGCTTGGCTCAGCCTAGTGATGGGCTCCCACGTGATCATGGCAACACTGTCAGGCTGGCAAGGAGGATCTGGGTTCCAGTTTCAGGCGCAGCAGTAATTTTTGGTGTGACCCTGGGCAAGTTGTTTCCTTTCTTTGGGCTTCAACTTCCTCATCTGATGAATGGGAAGGGGACCTTTATGTTTCCTTTTAGCTGCCCCCTTCTGAAATTCTAGGACACATTGGCAAGACGGCTGTCCAGAGCGGAGTGCCCAGGAAAGCCAGAATGTCAAGGAAAGGCCTTCGGAACGGTGGAGATGGACTGGAGCCTTAAAGGAAGGCCAAGTGTGAATAAAAGGAGAGAATTTCACAACTTTTTTCTAAACAAATAATCATAGACATATGCACAGACATACCTAGCAGAAAGAGATAATGGTAGGAGCTTCTCTGAATATTATTATTTTGAGAGTCTTAAATGAGTTAGTAAGTGTGAACTGCTTAGGTAGATCTTACAAGTAGATAAATTTAGTCCAACCCTCAGGCAGGATATAACTGAAAATATAGATTTTGAAAAATCTTCTTAAAAGCATGGAAGAGATGACAAGAAAATAAGGAATTACCAGATTAAAAATAAAGGGAAAATAAAAACCTAGAGAGGTAAGCAAGCACAGAAACAGCTATTGATCTGGACACATCCACTGATCCCTCAAAACCAGAAGCTTTGTTCTGACAGCCTTGAGAAGCGAGGGGGACAGAAATGAAATCAAAGCCCAGGCCCCTCACAGTCAGGCATCTCCCAGAAGACCTTCCCCACAACAAGCTAGAACCCCAAAGGCTTCCAGGACGACAGTGAACCAGAAATGGCACAACCCCCATGGAATCACAGCCTGGTTCCAGTCTTCTGGGTCTTCTTCTAGTCTTTTCCTACACAAAGTGTGGCTCATGGATCCCCAACATCAGCATCACCAGAGAGCTTATCAGAAACATAAATTCCTGGGCCCTACTCCAGACCAATTGTGTCAGAATCTGTACTTTAACAAGATCCCTGCTAGAAGCAAACCCAAATCCTCTTGGAAGAATGTACTTTCATTGTAGGCTTCCAATTATTCCTGGATATAATTTTTCTAATGAAATTTCCAGTAAATATCAAAGAAAACAAAGCCCAAAAGGAAATTAGGCTCCATGAGAGATAATCAGCAGAAACAACAAATAATACAAGCAGAAGAAGAGACTTCAGAAGTTGAAATTATTAGCTGCAGTCTATAAAATAATAATTTATATTCACAACAGCTATGCATAAAAGTGAGCATAAAAAATAAAGAACAAACTCCAAAATGCCTTCAGTAAATAGGAAGCTGTACAAAATTAGTAGTAGATTTGAAAAAGAACCAAATAAAAATTTTAGGCATGTAGTGTTTAGCATAACTCCTGGAGCTCATCCACTTCTGGATAACTGCCTTGGGGTAGTGAGGTCCCTGTCAATGAAAGTGTGTGAACAAGGCTAGACATCTGGTTATCAAAATAGTTGAAAAGGGGAGTCTAGCACTGGCTAAGGGCTGGCCTGTTCATCTTCAAGTCTCCTTCTTATACAAATGCTGTAAGCTGTTTTCCTAAGAATGAGACATTGTCCAGTCAGCCAGGGCCCTCAGAATCATTTCCAGCTTGACTTCTCCTTGTGCAAGCTTGAGAATCTCGCCCAAGGCTTCTGGATCACCCACTGCCCTGGCCTAACTAACAGTTACCATGACCATGTAACACTTGCAGAGAGGTAGGAATTGTCTATAGAAACTCTAGATGAAAGAAAGGGAACCTATCTGGGGTCACATCAGGTATCAAAGTTTATTAAATCGTGGTCCAAATTGATCATGTATGAGTCTGCACAAACCTTTTACACCTTCATACATTTTCAAAACTTCATAATCTTCAAAAATAAAAGGAAAAAACACTAGCATCCTTCTTTTGACCTTCTGCCCTTCTTGGCTCTGTTTATTCTCTCACCTTTTTCTACTCTATTAAACTCTCCAAATGGGAGGCCTATAGACATATCTTCTGTCTACCCTTCCTCTTCAGAACCCTTGCTCCCTAATGTCTTTGCATGTCATGAGCTTATTCAAGTTTCACTTTTCCTTAGGTTCATCCTTCCCAACTGATCATTTCCTCCTTCTTCAGGCTGTCTCTTTGGAAATCATTTACCATTTGAGTGGGGTCACCTAAACCACTTTCCTTTACATCATTTAATCCTCACATGAATCCTAAATAAGCGTTTTTGTTATTCCTATTTTACAGTAATATTGATTCATTACAGAAAAATTTTAAAACATCTGTAAACAAAAAGAAGCAAACTGAAATCTACTCTAATTTTACTATCCAGAGATAATTTTGTCACTTTTAATATTTGGTAAATTTTCTCCAGACATTTTTTCTATGAATTTTCTTGCAAAAAAAAATGAGATTTTGTATGCTGAACATACAATTTTATAGCCTGCTTTTATTTATTATACAGAGATAATTTTGTCACTTTTAATATTTGGTAAATTTTCTCCAGACATTTTTTCTATGAATTTTCTTGCAAAAAAAAAATGAGATTTTGTATGCTGAACATACAATTTTATAGCCTGCTTTTATTTATTATAAGAGATTGTGAACCTCTTTCCATGTTAATAAATATACACGTACAACATAATTTTTAGTGTTTGCACAGAATGCTCTTGTGTGGATGTATGACAACTTATTTAACAAACCTTCTATTGTCAAACATTTAAATCAAGTCCAATCTTCACTATTAAAATAACATCTTGTAGCTATATCCTTAATTATTTCTCCAGGCTAAATTCCTAGAAGTGGAAATGGATTCATGCTTCTGATTTTGACAAATTTCCCCTCCAGAAAGTTTGTACTAATTTAGACTCTCAATAGCAATGTGTGAACATGAGCATTTTCTTGCACCCTAACCAACATTTGGATATTAACGTTTTTATTATCCTGGTTAACTTCATAAGCAGCATTTTATTGCTGTTTTAATTTGCTTTTCTGTGACTATAAATAAAACAGGATATTTTCTCCTGTGTTTCCTTACCATTTGATTTTTTTTCTTTTGTGAATTAAGTTGTTCATATTCTTTACGTAGTAACACTGACACATAGAAATAAATATTATCTAAGATTATCATTGTCATCATTATCATCATCATAGATCGTAGCCTTTGTACATTGCAAATAGCATCCTCAATTTTTTCATTTTCTTTTAATTTAATCTAACTTTATTTTATCAATCTAAGGCCATACAGAGGTTTACATTTTTTGATGTGAAAAAATTTATGAACTTTGGTCTTTATGGTTTCTACCTTAGATGGCATGCTTAGAAAGACCCTTTCTGCTCTAAGATTATATAATATTATTTAAACGTTCACCTTGGAATATTTTTATGGTTTCATATTTTGCTCACATATTTAAATCATCGATGCATCTGGAATTTATTTTTATATAAGGGTGGGATAGAGATCNCCTGTGTTTCCTTACCATTTGATTTTTTTTCTTTTGTGAATTAAGTTGTTCATATTCTTTATGTAGTAACACTGACACATAGAAATAAATATTATCTAAGATTATCATTGTCATCATTATCATCATCATAGATCGTAGCCTTTGTACATTGCAAATAGCATCCTCAATTTTTTCATTTTCTTTTAATTTAATCTAACTTTATTTTATCAATCTAAGGCCATACAGAGGTTTACATTTTTTGATGTGAAAAAATTTATGAACTTTGGTCTTTATGGTTTCTACTTTAGATGGCATGCTTAGAAAGACCCTTTCTGCTCTAAGATTATATAATATTATTTAAACGTTCACCTTGGAATATTTTTATGGTTTCATATTTTGCTCATATATTTAAATCATCAATGCATCTGGAATTTATTTTTATATAAGGGTGGGATAGAGATCAGTGGCTTTTCACAAAAGGCCAAAAGACTTACCTATTCAACATTTTAAGTATTTTTCTAGCAGAACAGAACAGAAATATTTTTGAATTGAGACCTGTGAATGGCTACATCTCCAAGTAGAAAGGAATTAATTACCGCATGTCAGAAATCAGCATGGGGCCAGAGCTAATGGCTTGGATGGAAGGAGAGCTGCAAAGCAGGCTGCTAGCTTATCCCTGCCCAATGGTGATTTAAGTGGGTTACACTCAGCCCAAGATGACAGTGAGAAAAGCCAGATGGCCTCCAGTGTCAGGGAAGAGAGCAGCCATGGTGTCAGCAGACAGAACTGGATCTGGTTGTAATGTGTCTTCAAGGTTCACCCAACTCCTTGCCCCTCATCGTGCAGACTTGAAAGGGAGCCCAAGAGCTGGGAATGGCCAGGACCTTCAAAACCAGCATTGCTTCCTGGCCAGGTTGCAAAGACCACACCCAGAGTCTTCCCTAGGTAATACCTCGGCAGCTGCCTATGCTGGGGGTTTCCCTTCAACATGGCCGTCCCCTTTGGTTTTGCTCCAAGGACTTCTAGCTTCTCCTTCTGCTCTCCTACATCTCCCACTCTATTGTCTTCTCCAAAGCATACATTTCATATTAAAGTCCCTCTTCTCTGGATTTTTCTCCCGTGCTGAATGGCTGCCACATCATTGCATGCCTTTTTCACCTTTAAACTGTTTTTCATAATGCTATATTTTCTGAATGTACCTCTTGGTTATTCCACTGGCAGGAACCAGAATGCTACTTGACAATTATAACTTTCTCCCATGTGTTTTAACACAAACCTATGAGTAATTCTGCCAGGTTGGTGGGGAAGATTGTGCAGACAAAGCCCAGAACTGATAAATAACTTGTCTGAGGGCACAGTGAATCAAGAACAGATCTGGAACTTGACACCGGAGGTCTGGGCTCAGTTTCCGAGTTCTTCCTACCACCCTCTGTGGCCCCTGTCCTACTCAACTTGGTTCTTGGGAGTCCTATGATGCAATAGAACTCTAATAAGTTTCTCTGTGGTGGTCCCATGCTAGGTTGTCAGGGTACCAAGACAACAGAGTCATATTCATATCTCAGCAGGCTTATCCAGGAGCGACTTTTGTGTATTTTTGTGTGTACAAAATCAGAGATGGGAGTGCTAACCATCGTCAGGCTCTTGGTTGGGGAAGGCTTCACAGAATACCATATATTATTAGATGAGCTTTGGGTTTTTAAAGGACATCTGTTGTAGTGTTCTGCCTGGCGCCCATTCCCCACCTGTGCTATGATTTCCCTCCCCTCCTCTCCGATCATGCAGTTTCATCCACTGGCCATAGGTATAGACTCAGCTCTTGAACCCATGTTTTTCCAATGATACTCAACCCTGGAGTTTTTGTTAAGTCTATCAGAATAAAAGATGCCATCTTTCCACAGGAGTAGCTGAAGCTGGTGACCATCTTCTCTTTGCAAGGAGAGAACTTGCCTGTGAATGGTGCCCACACAGAGGCAAGTAGAGCTGAGAGAGGCAGGGGGTTAGACTAAGCCTTTAGGATATTGCCTGGTCTCCAAGTCCAGCCACCCCTAAAAGCAAATACCTTGAATTTTAGTCATTCTAACCAATAGATTTCCTTTCTTATGCACATAACCCAGTTTGAGTTGGGTTTCCATCAGCTGCATCTCAAAGATCTTTGACTAATACAGTCTCATCCAAATCTCAGTCTCAGTGAGTCTCTGGCAGACTGGAGGGCAGAGATGATGTCCACACTGCCTTGGCACCCAGCTCCACAGACTTTCGGGTCCAACTGCCCCGTGTTTATGAAGTGATTGGGTCAAGATGGTCCTGTTTTCAAAGATGTACATTTTTGCTTCTTAGTGGTATGAGGTTCCAGACCAGAAGGACTTCAACTCTCTTCGGTCAGGGCAACTACTGAGGCATTTCTGCAGAGTGGTCCAACTGCAGAGTTCCTAGGTGAGGGCCACAGATGATGGTGATCCCCTAGGGGACCTCTACTGTTCATCTTTCTAAAGGGTACCCCCTCTCTGTAGAATAATCCCTTCCCCCATTCTAGCCATGTGGCTTGAATGGCAACTGCTAGGTGAGGGCCACAGATGATGGTGATCCCCTAGGGGACCTCTACTGTTCATCTTTCTAAAAGGCACCCCCTCTCTGTAGAATAATCCCTTCCCCCATTCTAGCCATGTGGCTTGAATGGCAACTGCCACAATCTTAGTCACATGTGACCAAAGTGATTGGCCTGGAGTGGGCACCTGCCCAAGGATGAAATGAAGAAAGAAGTCTTAGATCCTCTCCAACAATGGGGATGCCTGGAGCCGTTGGTGAGCAGGTCCCTCATACTGTGGAAGAAATAGCCCAAGGAAGGAATAAAGTGGCTACAGAGAGAACATGGGGCGAGGGATGAGGGCTGTGGATATGGAGCAGGTGAGATCAGGTAGTTTTCTACTCCCAGATACCTTTTGTCCTTGAGATCCCACTCTGTCCCCTACAGGCCTTTCAGTTAAATGAGCCTTCTAATAAATCCCTCTGCAAATAATCAAGCCAATTGAGCTGAATTAGGTATCTGTCATTTGCAACCTAAAGAGCCTTACACAGCTCCCAGTCTCCTGAAGGCCAGGCCTGGCTCCATTTAGCTAACTAGCCCCCCTTTAAACCAGTGGCTCATAGCCCTGCCTTACATTAGAATTACCTAGGGAGGAGGCTTGTAAGACACCGCAGTACTCAGGCCCAGCTCCAGAGACTCTTACTTAACTGATCTAGGGGAGGGCCCAAGTGTAGGGTGTGTTTTTAAGCTCCCAGGTGATTCCGATGTGTGTCTAGACTTGCAAGCCACCAGAGAGATGGTCAGCTTACCCAACATGCCTCTAGAATGGACGTGCGGCACCGAGGTGTGAAGCGAAGACTGTTCGTGGTCTTGGCATCTGAAGGGCTCCATCTGAGCCCTATCTTAGTCGCTAATTCTGTGACTGTAGGCAAGTCTGTTGACCTCAGGGTTCCCACCTATAAAATGGAAATAATAACTTCTGCTGTCTTCCTCACAGAGGTCTCCTAGGGACCAAATGTGAAGGAACCCAGAACTTTAGGAATCCAAAACCTGCATTTCCCACCAGAGACCACACTTCATGTACTCTTCACACAGGGGAGGGGAGTGAGGCTTCTTCACAGCTTTCCTGGAGTCAGGGCTGAAACCTCAGAAAGCAGAAGAGGACAAGTCCATGTCAGCAGAAAATGGGTCTCTAACTCCCCGTTCACACAGACATGCCCGCCCCACCCCCACACCCACCCCACCCCACCCCATCAAAGTTTCTGTGGGAACACCTCAAAGATTCCTTGTCAACAGCCAGCTACCCATCAAGGCTACTTAATGATCAAATCAGCCTTTCTAGGCCTTTCTCTAAAGGATTTTAATCTCTGTCCTTGTTCTCCCCTGGATTTTTTTCCACCACTCTTTGGCTTAATAAATGCCTTTCCAGAAGGCTTCAGCACGGCTGGAAGTACACTCGAACAGCAATTCGAAGTCCTTATTAGCTCTATAGTGATCAGGTGAAGGAATAATTGATCTCAATCAGGAACACCTGGTTTCATAATTGCACAAATGATTATAATTCAATAATAAAAGTCAATTTAACTAACTTAATTCAGATTGCTTTAACCTCTCACAGATAGTTAAGAAGTGAACAAGCAAACAGGAAATGAAAAAAAAGAAAAGGAAAAAGAGAGACAAAGCTCTATATAAATTACCTGAACAAATAGGGTCAAAATGTAATCAATTCATTTTTTTTCCCTACCAGAGACAACATGAATTCTCCTTCTGGCCCTTTGTTATACAGTTGATCCTCGAACAATGTGGGGGATGGGGGTGCTGATCTCCATGTGGCAGAAAATTTGTATATAACTTTTGACTCCCCCAAATCTTAACTATTAACAGCTTGCTGTCGACTGGAAGCCTTACCAATAACATAAACAGTGCATTAACATGTATTTTGTATGTTATTACATACTGCATTCTTACAATAAAGTAAGCTAGAGAAAAGAAAATGTCATTAAGAAAATCATAAGGGAGAGAAAATACACTTACAGTACTGCGCTGTATCAGTACCATAAGTTTACCTTCTGTGTTTACAAGATGAAAAAAATCTGTGTATAACTAGACCCGCACAGTTCAAGTCCGTGTCATTCAGGGTCAGCTGTATTCTTTCTGTGTAGAATGCCCTTCTCCCATCTCTATACTTCCAAACTCTCCCCATTTTTTCAGATCAAGCTCAAATATCACCTGCATCACCTTCTCTAGACAGGTTTTGGGGTGCTAGGAGTGGGACAGACATCCAATTCCCCATGGGGCTTGAGTGACATAGGGTTCAGGGGAAGGAAAATGATATTCATTGAGCAGCAATTACAAGTCAGTCAGATATTTATTTCTGGCATTTCATTCAGTTCTCACAGAGAAATGGGAACTGAGGCTCAGAAAGCTTAGAGATTTGCTCAGAGTTGCATAGCTGGAGAGCAGCAGAGATAAGATCTGAACCAAGGTTTCCTGATGTCAGAGCCAGCACTCTGCTCTCCACCATCGGGCCACCCTTGGGCTTCTCAGGCTCTCAATATCAGCATGACTCCAGCTGCCCGTGGTGAGTTTCAGCTGCTGCCGCTTGAGTCTGAACCACGGAGAATCTGGCCAAGAGGTCGCCAGTCAGATGAGGCTTTCTCTGTTGGCTTCAACCTCATAGACGTAGCTCTCCCCTTGGTCTCCCTCCCGCCAGTCGCTGGTTCATGGGGATCAGAGGTGGACATGACATGCTGGTCTGTGATCACTTCAACTTTGTGAATCCTAGAGATTGAACTTCAAGGAGTATGGCCTTGGGGTCAAGGAGAATGCGGCGGGCTGAGGCCCAGAGTTGGGGGAATGGCCGAAGACCAGCTCCTGCTCTGTCCGCTCTCGGGGTAGGAAGGGGGAGAGGAAGACCATGCGGGGCTCACTGATCCACGCAGTAAACTTTCTCTCTGTAGCAAACGTTCAGGGAATGCCTACCAGCCCCATGCTGGGGATTCTGAGCTGACTACAACTACTACTATGATTATCATGAATGATGATAACGCCACCTGCCATTTACTGAGTATCAGATGCTGTGCCAAGGATATCTATGCATCGACCAGTTTTTCTTTACAGCCCTATAAAGTGGGTGCTAGTAGTACCCCCCATCCCCATATTGATGGGAAAACTGAGATGATGAGGATTTAAATAATTTAGCCAATATCAAAGAATTTGCTAGTGATAGACAGAGTTAAAATTTAAACTGAGTATGCGGCTTTAAAAGTCTGAGCTCTTAACCATTCCTCTACAGAACACTTCTAGTTTGTCTCAGGGTGTAGTCCTGCCCTCAGGGCTTACAGCCTAGTGAGGGATATGGGCATATACGTGAAAAATAATAATTCAGTATGAAAGTGCCAGTGGAGGCACACGTAGACTCTGATGGCAGAACGAGGGAGAAACACCTAGTTCTGCAGGCCTGGAGTTGATCTGTCAGGGAAAGCTTCCTGTAGGAGGTGATATTGGAGCTCCCCCTTGAAGGATAAGTAAGACTGTTCTAGGCATCATGGGTGAGGGACATTCTAAGAAAAATGACCAG
>NW_007730117.1:137806-148175 GCF_000696425.1 Galeopterus variegatus | reverse complement strand
AGCGTCTTATTTTCCACCCCAGGGCAGCTGGTCTGTCTCCATCTGGATGTCCCTCTATAGCCTTTAAAGGCCGAGTTCCCAGAGAGACCCTGTGCAGACACTTTGATATACTTTGACATGGGCTTGCTGGCCAGTTTCTGAACAAAATTTCTTTTTCTGGAACATTCTGGCCCTCATGGATAGTGTTTCTTTTGAGAAGCTGTCACTATAAGCTGTGAGCTCTCCCCTATCCCCCAGCCCTTGACTATCCTCTTTATTAAGAAGTAATTTATATAAACTGAAGACAAATTAGAAAATGCAGATAAGCAAGAATTCTCTAAAGTTTCCTGGAAATTCCATTATCCAGAGACAGCCATGGCCAGCATTTTGGCATTTGTTCATTTGAAGTTGTTCAATGGTCACATAAAGAGTGTGTATATGAACATACTTTTCTTTTACAAAAATGTAACCACACCGCAGTTCTGATTTGTAACCTGCCTTTTCCACATAGCAATATATGGTGAGTACCTTTTCTTGGGATCATACTTTGAACAGATGATTTCTAAACCTTTGCAGTCCTTGAAATCTGCAGCATGGCAGTAGTAAAGGGTACTAGCATACACAGGCAAGAGTAGGAGATGGCAAGGACCACAGGAGGCAAGCCATGGCATTTTGAGCTCTGGTTTTTCTTCCCATAGATGGTGGGCCCCTCTGAACCTCATCATCATCATCCGTCAACTGCAGTTAATATCCCCCACCCAGCAGGCCTCCAGGGCTGGGGTGAGTATCTGCGGTGACAGACATAAAGCGGTGATATAGACTCTCTTGCATTACCCAATTATAAAGGAACTACAAAGACCTTGGCTGTGCCCAGAATCCCTCTCTTTTTGCTGTTGGGAGCTCTGAGATGATATCCCAGGAATGCCCAGATTCCAGGCACCTCTCTATGGTACTCACCAGCCAGGCTTCCTGGTTGGCGAAGATAAAGTTCTAACCCTTGAGCTGGGAGCACTATGTCCGGCTGCCTGACTTCTCTGGGTTGTTTCACCACCATGTCTCTATGGTACTCACCAGCCAGGCTTCCTGGTTGGCGAAGATAAAGTTCTAACCCTTGAGCAGGGAGCACTATGTCCGGCTGCCTGACTTCTCTGGGTTGTTTCACCACCATGTTTTCTAGTCTTTTGGCTGCTATGGGGCCCATGTTCCAAACAGGCTGGGCATCCTTCATACTAACTCCTCAGTGGGTCTGACCATGGCACCTGTAAAAGGCTCTCTGTGTTTCCTGCTTCCTTCCAGAATCTCCCTGAGGTGCTGCCGACCAAACCTACCCACTTGTTCTTATCTCTACTGTCACTTTAAGTAGGATGCTGTCTCCACTTCCAATAACCCCCTAGAACTTCCTCAATTCTCTTCCCCAACTTCCAGGACTGGGAGGACAGCTCCTATGCCAGGAGAGGAGGCTGTGTTGTTTCCCAGAGCTTCTGATGGGGACTTTCCAGGAGGACCCCCCTCCCCGTCCCGTGCTTCAGAGCATCCCTGCTCCTGGAGCAGCTGTGTTCTGTATAACTCAAAGGGGGAGACGGACACTCTTTCACCAGCAATGAAATCCCAAGTGGTGCCCACCCTCACTTCCCAGAATCCCATCCCAGCTGAAGAGCTGTGAACTGAATTCCAAACTGTTCCCTCTCCCCATCCAACCTACTCATTTGCAGTCCCCTCCTTCTGAAGCATTCTCACCCCACTTGCCCATTCTCCAGACCGCTCCCCCACCATCCTTCAGGACTCAGCCCAGGCCTCAGGGCCTTCCTCCCCCTGCAAGGCTAGTTTAGGGGCTGACAGCCCCCCAAAAGCCTAGTATTTCTAATTCTAGAAACTAACTTTCTGTTAACTTCAGCTGGGATGGGATTCTGGGAAGTGAGGGTGGGCACCACTTGGGATTTCATTGCAGGTGACAGAGTGTCCTTCTGCCACTTTGGGTCCCAAGTTATGAGTTCCTTGAGGAAGAGACTATCTTATTTTCTATTATTGCCCAGAGCCAAACACATAATAGGTGCTTAATAAATACTTGTGCGATGAATGACTGAACAAACTTAGTGCATCTTAGTGCCACCAGGACCACTTCCTCCCCCTTTTGTGCTTCTGGAGAAAGTTTTTGGTAACCTAGAAATTCCTTCAGCCCTCCTACTGCAGCTGAGCTATGGGAAGACACAACAAAGTCAAGGTTGGCAGACCTGCTACTGGACCTGTCCTCCCACCCCTGCTCCTGTGGCCCTCCCCAGAGGGAAAGCCAGACCTGTGGCCGAGAAGGCCTTTGGGCTCATGTACCTTTTCTGTTCTATTGATTTGCTGGCCTATCTTCCCCAAAGCTACCAGGCATTGGTTTATTTTCCAAATGTAAATAAATTTTGTTAATGTCCTAAGAACTTTGTGATGTCCCTGAAAGTAAATAGTGATGTTCTGCCCAGATCCTACTTAGGTGTCATCAAAAGTGAATTGGAAAAAACTGAACTTACCTCCTTCCTGAGTGCATTTGTTGACACACAAGCACTTATTGGGTTACTGTGATGCCCCAGGTACAGTGCTGGGTGCCGAGAACCCACGTTCCACTGTAGCTAGGCTCTCCTGTATAACAGAGCCCACTGACTAAAATGCCTTCATCTACAGCCATTTCTTTGTTGATCAGTTTATGTAGTGACTATTTTGCCTAAAATTCAGCCCTTGTGTGTGTTTTTGAATTTCTTTAGATGTTCTGGTCCTTTACACTTTTTTGGTGGGGGAGGGGGCACTGAAAGATTTGTTTTTGTAATGAATTCACTCTTCCTCTATCAATTAAGATGTGTAACCTTTTGAAAATAAAGTATTCAAAGCAAACTGACATTTGAAGATATGAGTTTATGGAACTGGTGGGCTTTCAGTGCCTTTTCAATCCATTTGCCTGATTCTACTGACCTGGGGCATTGAAATTTGGTTGAAGCTGACCTGGGGCATTGAAATTTGGTTGAAGGGAGTGGTTTTGGAGGGAGAACACAAAGACAAGAACCACTGGGATGGGACATGGCTTGCCCTTCTGCAGACCTAAGAGGTCCCAGAGGGAGGGTGTCAGCTAAGAGTTGAGGCAACACATCCACAAAAGACTGAAAGGCTCTGCTCACAAGTGGAGCCCACCCTGGAGCTGGGATAAGGCCGCTAACCTCCCTCTCTGCTGGAGGTGGGGTGTGACTTTAGCCCCTCCACATTGGGGGCAAGTGCCCTGAGCAGTGGAACTATGTGGAGGGAGAAGTTGAGAGTCACCTGGGGGAAAGGATGCAAGTGGACATGGTAAGGAGCACAGGGGAGGTGGCCCTGGGGACAAGTTGAAACAGCAGAGGGCAGAGGGAAGGGGGCTGCTGAGGTCCTCTGGTCATCCAGGTCAGGGGTAAAGGCCAGCAAGACTTGAGCATTAATATCACTCATTGGAACTTCACTTGTGTCCCCAAGCTCCTAAGGCCTGAGGACGTTCGGGTTACAAGACACCCTCAGGAATATAAAACAATCCCACACTTCAAAGGATGCTGCACATTGGTTAAATATTATTGGAAATACAAAATTAAGTTGAAAGTGCCCAATTTTAAAATGAAAGAAAAGATCATCTGTACAATGTAAAAAAATAATAAAATGAGGGTATGGATGGATTATTATTAGGCAAATTTAATCACTGATTGAACTGGCTTTAGGCAAAGTAGCTCATGGTGAGGTGATGGAGCCGCTGTTTGCCCTCAGTCACAGTCCTGGGACGACAGCTCCCACTCTGCTGAGGCTCTTCAAACAGACAGAACAAGGGACACAGGACACAGCACTGACTGGCTGCTCCCTGGTCTCTGCATTGCCAAGGCGCGGAGGCCCAGCTGCTCATGGCAACACTCTGGGCTGGAAGAGCTGTGCCCGAAGCAGAGCAGCCTCCTGTGACAGCAGAGAGTGAACAAAGGTAGCCAGGCTGGGACCAGGGCACATGGGGCTCGGCTCCCAGTGCAGCCCCTGGACACTGGCCAACCCTTCTTGTCCACTGGGACTCAGGGCAGAGACTCAGTAGAGTAGGTTGGGAGAGAAGCCCTGTGCTCCTAGGTACCCTCATCCTGTGGCCAACAAAACCTCCAGCTACAAAGACTCTTAGGAATGATCCAGTCAAACCCCTACATTTCCTAGAGCAAGTTGCTGGGTCCCAGAGAGTGGAAGGAATTTGTTCTCTGTCACCGGGAATGTTAGTGACGCAGGCTCCTCTAGCTGGGTTCTTTGTACCACGCTGAACCCTGACAAGGCACCCTGGATTTCCATTAGGTTCATCATGAAAATCAAAATAATTACACCACTCAGTATTTTCCAATCACTGGAAAAGTCTAACTTTGTTACATCTGTGAAGCATAAACATTTGCTAATCAACATACTTACCCAAGTGATACTCAATTAAAGCAATATTAAGGGAAATAAAATGTGTACATGCTATTGACCACCTACGCAGAATTTATATCACATTCCCTTAAATGAGCATTAAATCAATGGCAGTTCTCACTGGCTGGGATTTGAACAGCAGGCATTTAGCAGGAGTCTTCAGGAGGATTTGACAGACAGCAGGAAAGGCTCGCACCAGGAGCCTGGGGACCCACCTCCTCTCTCAGCTCTGCCACTCCAGGGCCCAGTGACATGGGGCAAGTCCCCCAGCCCCTCTGAGCCTCAGAATCTTCATCCCTGAAATGGGGATGGAGCTCCCTGACTGGCTGTCCCCCAGGTTGTTGCAAGGATAACATGAGGTGACACTTCAGAAATTGTAAAGTTTGGTACAAGTCACAGTGTTTTCTAGATGACCTCAATCTGGGCAGGTGGCCAAGTGTAGAAAGGGGAGTGGCTGAACAGAGGAGATCAGAGAAGGCAAAGGGTGGATAAGCGGACTGGGGACCAGGTTCTTATAGAGACAGCTGCAATCACAGGAACTGCTGAGCCTGAAAAGGCTCGTGTTTCAAAAAGTAAGAGGCATGTGAAACCACATGGATCTAGGGCTCTGAGTCTTCCTGGCCATGTAGCCCTGGACAATTCATGTGAGTTCTCTGAGCATGTAAAATGAGAGTAAAAATATCCACTTTGCAGAGCTATCATGAATATTAATAATAATAATAAGTGGCAGTCATTGAGTGCTTCTTCTACCTTGGATATATCTAAGCACTCGCCTGCATTTACTCATTTAAGCCTCACGACAACCCTCTGAGTCAGACATTATCAGTATCTCCATTTTACTGATGAGAAAATGGAAGCAAAGAGAGGTTAAATAATTTGCCCAAGGTCACAGAGCTACTAAGTGATAGAGCCAGGCTTTGTATTTGAGCATCTTGCTGCGGAATCTATATGTTCAACCTCTATGCAGGGCATATTCGTGTCCTATAGCTGCTGTAATAAATTACCACAAACTTAGTGGCTTAAAGCAACACCAGTGTGTTATCTCACAATTCTGGAGGTTAGCGATCCTAAAATCAAGGTGTCAGCAGGGCTGCATTCTCTCTGGAGGCTGTAGGGGAGAATCTGCGTCCTCGCCTTCTCCAGCTTCCAGAAGCCACCTGCATTCCTTGGCTCGTGGTCCCTTCCCCACATTACTCTAGCCCTCTGCTTCCATGGTCACATTTCCTTCTTTCTGAATCTGAATCTCCTGTCTCTGATTTCTAAGGACCTTTGTGATTACATTGGGCCCACCCAGATGATAGAGGATAATTCCCTTCTCAAGTTCCTTAATCACATCTGCATGTGAGGGAACATAGGCACAGGTTTCAGGAATTGGGATGTGGACATCTTTGGGGGCCATTATTCCATCTGCCTCACAGGGCTCTTGAATATAAATGAGAAAATGTTTGTACAGCACTCTGCGCAGAGCTGGAGCACAGTGGGCGTGGGTGCCGATGCTGCTGATATTGAAGATGAGGGTAGCTGACAAAACTGGCTGACCGATTTCAGAGCTGTCAGAAACCAGCCTCCACTGACAGCAGGGATCTTTGCCATGCACTGGGTTGGGCAGCCCTCTGACATGGTTTGTGTTGCCCCACAAGCAGACCCTGAGAAAAGGATTCCAGTGCAAGTAGTTTATTTAGGAGGCGATCACAGGAAACAGGGAAGTGGGAAAGCAAGACGGGAAGGAAAGGAACCCAACAGAGGATGTTATGAAGCTAGTTACCACTGCAGGCAAGCAGAGCTTAATCCTGCTGGGGAATTGTGGGTGACAGTGTGGAACCTGCACCTCAGAGTCATCCAGCCTGAGGGGTGACGGAGCTGGGGTATGGATACACCAATCCCTTCAAGTCTTTGTTGAGGGGTGCTCCAGGGAGGTGGACAGTGGAATTACTTCACCCCCACACCATCTGCACACATGCTATGTTGTAGAGCAGGCTCTGGGAAGACAGCCCACGTGCAAATATCCGCAGGTGCTGACATCTGAAAGTCAGTGCCATTCTCTTCTCTTAACCAGAGCCCACCTTCTGCTGTACTGCCCAGCTGTCTTATCTGTGGTTCAGGTCCTTATTGGGCCTCCACTGGCCCAGGGCAGGAGATTCCCTGTGTGTTCTCCTGTAGCTGGTACTGGCCAGGACAGTCTCATCACAATCCTGTCATTTTACAGAGAAGAAAATGGGTCTACAGAGGGGAAGTTGCAGGCCTAGCGCCCACATCTCCTGGCCCGGTTCTCCTGTAGCTGGTACTGGCCAGGACAGTCTCATCACAATCCTGTCATTTTACAGAGAAAAAAATGGGTCTACAGAGGGGAAGTTGCAGGCCTAGCGCCCACATCTCCTGGCCCGTGGTTGAATGTAGGTCAAGGCCAGACAGGGCTGCATTCAAGGGCTGTGTTCAAAGCCTCACTCCACTCTTGGCTAACCAGTATTAGTTTCCAGTTGCTGCTATAACAAATTACCACCCAGTGGCTTAAAACAACACATTTCTATTACCTTACAGTTCTGAAAGTCAAAACTACAAAACGGGTCTTACAGGACTAAAATCAAGCTGTCAGCAGGGCTGTGTCCCTTCCGGAGACTCTAGAGGAGACACTGCTTCCTTTCCTTTTCCAGCTTCTAGTGGCTGCCCGAATTCCTCAGTTTGTGACCCCTCCAGCACTAGTATCACTTCAACCCCCACTTCCACTGTCACATCTCTTTCTCTCACTGGGACCCTCCTGTGTCCCTCTCATGAGGACCCTGTGGATCACATTGGGTCCACCCAGATAAGCCAACATAACTTCCCCATCTCAGAACCTTAACTTAATCACATCTGCAGAATCCCTTTTGCTATGAAAAGTAACATATTCCTGAATGCTGTGGATTGAATGTCCCCCAGACTCATTGAAACTTCATCTCCACTGTAACGGTGTTAAGAGGGTGAGAAATCCTACTATGGTCATTGAAAAGTGGGGCCTTTGGGAGGTGATTAGATTGTAAGGTCTGTGCCCTTGTGAATGGATTGACCCATTGATGGAGTAATTGCCATGGTTCTGATGGTTTTAAAAGGACAGCAAGTGAGAAGTAGCTCTCCCTTGCTCAGCCATCTCACCATATGATACCCTGTGTTGCTGTGAAGAGTCACCACCACCACCAAGGTCCTCACCAGATGTGTTCCCTGGACATTGGACTTCCCAGCCTCTGAAACTTAAGGAATAAATTTTATTTCTTTATAAATTACCCAGTTTCAGAACTTATACTTCTATTATAAGCAACATAAATGGACTAATACAACAAGTTTGGGGAAGTAAGATATGGACATTTGGAGAAATTATTATTCAGCCTGCTACATTAACTGTCACCCCTAAGCAAGTTACTTAACCTCTCTGAGATTCTGATTCCTCATCTGTAGAATGTGGGTGATATTTCCCCCTCTACAGGGACGTCGTAGGAGCAAAGCAGAGAATGTGTGTAAAGCATCTGAGCATACTAGATGCTCAACAGATACCTACTGTCAGAAGCCGAGTGTACCTTGGCTGGTTGCCAGTTGGAATGGGCCAAGGCATCTAGATGTTCCTGAGCGGCTCCCACCACCTCCTCAGGGCTACTGGAGGTAGATTTTCACACACGTCCCAGCCTCCTTCTCCCAGGCCTCATCAGTGCTAGCTAGAGCTGGACAAGGATCCAGACATCCTCCGTCTGATCTCCCTCTGATGTCTCGGGCATCTCCTCTAGAACTTGAACTGTTCATAACAAGAGATGTCACGCTTGCCTGAATCCACTAGGACCCCTCTGTCCCCCAGCCCTGGGCTTCAGGCAACTTGCCTGCTGACTTCAGGCAGAGGTACAGGAAGAATGAGAACAGTCTGTAAAAAATAAAAATAAGTTCAAAGTAAGAGCTGAAACACATTTTTAAAAAATATTTTTTGAAGTTATAAGAACTCATTTAATGAAATAATGAATAATGATATTCTGACCCCAATATTATGAAAATTTAAACTTTTTTTTTTTTCCTTTTTGTCTTTTTTTCGTGTCCGGCAACGGATCGCAACCCTCAGTGTTGCCCCCGCTCCTCGCTCAGCCAGTGAGCGGCCGGTCTGTATGTAGGATCCGAACCCTCGGCGGGAGCGCCGCCGCGCTCCCAAGCGGCACACTGTAGTAGTGCGCCACCAGGCCGGCCCGAAAATTTAAACTTTTGATAGTGCATAGCAAATAAATCTTTTTATTTATTTGATAAGGACAAATATTTTTACAAGTAAAAATATTTTAATTTTTTAATTATAGTGGAATACTAAAAATTACCAATAAGCCTGAAAATTTGGATAAAAGGATAATTTTCTAGAAAAGTAAGAATTACCAAGGATGAGTAAAAAACCTAAACAGACTAATTAGCACAGAATACATTTGAAATAATTAGCCAGTATTCTGCTGTTCTAGTGTTACTGGTACCATATTAAACAGGTTTTATCTACTTTCTTACACTTAACCTGGCACTGTACTAGATTTTTTCTTACTAATTTATTTTTTTAATTGACAAATAAAATTTGTATAAGTTTATCATGTACAACATTTTGTTTTGAAATATGTATACATTGTGAAGCACATTTTTAAAAGTCAGTATCTGTAGTGTTATTGCTGTTGTTATTTTACACTACAGTAATCTCTCCTGACCAGAAAAAAAAGAGGGAGAGTAAAGTTACGTCTGTGATGTAGTGGAAAACACAGAACTCAAATCCCAATTCTGTCTTTCAAAGGCTAAGGTGGGCACAACCCATGCAACCACATGCCTTAAGCAAAGCTGACCCCTCCCAGTTCCGGGGCCAGGCCACAGAGGTCCTAGGATAACCTCATATCCTATCCCAGTAAGTGGTTTGGAAATGGCTCATGAGACTGAAGGCATTACTGGTGTCAAGAGAAGAGGGCTGTTCTCCTGTATAAAGTTTTCCAACTCTCCAGAAAGACCCAGCAAGAGATGGTCTCTTGTTTCCTCCTGCTGTGATTGTGTCTGCATGACAGGTCTGGCATTCCTGCAGCTGTCTTGTCATCAGCCTGAGGACAAAGCCAGCCTTAGGACAGCAGAGAGGTAAAAAGAACACAGGTCTTTAATGATATCCTTGAGCTGCTAAATCAAGCTAACTTGAAAGCTCTGCTTTACCCTAGACTTCTGATTATATTAGAGAATAAATGCCCTTTATAAATGCCAGTTTTCCAATATTTGCCACCCAAAGCATCTGAATTAATATTGTAGCTGTGTGACCTTGGATAAGCCACCTAACCTCTCTGAGCTTTATAGTAATCCACCCCTGCATACTATTGATGAAGACCAAATGAGAAAGTACATATGAAAGCAAATTTCAAACAAAACATATAGTGCCAGACAATCTAGGCTATTTATTATTATTATTATTATTATTATTATTATTATTATTATTATTATTATTNATCTAGGCTATTTATTATTATTATTATTATTATTATTATTATTATTATTATTATTATTATTTTAAGCTCTGGTAAATGTGCATTGACCAAACTGGATCTGCTTTTTAAAAATTATTTTAATTTATCAATATACAATGTAGTTGATTTTCATGTCCCTTTACCAATTCCTTCTTGGATCTGCTTAATAAAACTCTTTATATCATGTATAATTCAAATCTCTGCTCGCCAGGTGGATTCTGCTTCATTGTTCTGGAGCCACAGGAGCACCAGGATAGCACACGGGTATTCCCCCCTCCCTCTGTCATGTCCAACTTCAGATGGATCCTATACAAGGAAACAGAAGTGACCTAAAGTTTGTGTCCTGAGAAAAGTGCCCCAGGAAGGAGGAACAGGGCAGTCTTGCAAGTTCCCCTGGAAAATAAGAGCCCAGGAATGCTCCAGAAACCTAAATGGTTCAAAGCCACTGGCATTGCCCTGGGCCCCTGGGTGCCTGAGGCTCACTCTGC
>NW_007730117.1:129563-136863 GCF_000696425.1 Galeopterus variegatus | reverse complement strand
ATACTGCCTGGGCCATCTGTTTTTCTGAGTATCTCCTCTCCTTCAGCATAAGGAAGCTCTAATTGATGAACCTTTCCCTTACTCTTTTCACTTTTTTTATGAACGAGTACAGATGAGAACAGACTGTAGCTTCTCTGTTCATCTATAGTCAGAGTCCCTCAAGATGATGCACAGGAAAACAGAAAGGGCTCAGGGGCTTCAAGAGGCATCGGCACAAGGACACCAGAGGGACACACACTGCTGGGGGATGGCTCTGGCAGGGTGGCTTTGTGTGGGACCCTGAAAGATGGAGAGGTTGGGATATAGGGAGATGGGGGGAGGAAGACTTTGAAGGTAAAGGCACCAGTATGCGGGTGAGGAGGTGGGTTTGCTCGAGTGGATTACAGCACTGATTAGCAAATGCTGGTCAAACAGAATTGACCTAGAATGGTTTTTCTGTGGTGCATAGTAAAAGTGAGAAAAATAAGGACAAAGAGGAAGTTTTCAATGAAGTTAATTCATTCGACTTGAATGGTTTTAAAAAATTGTTTTGTGTATTAAAATGCTCTTCCTTTTATAAAATGATTGTCAGAGTCATGGGTACTGTTCATAACTATTCTGACTCTCTCTCACCTGCTGGCTCGTGGGAGGGCTCACCTTCCTGGCCCCTGTTTATGTTAGGTATGGCTGAGTGATTTGCTTTCTCTGGGCAGAATTTCTGAGAGTCGGTGGACAGTCTGCCTTGGTCCTAATGTCCTGCCTCAGAGGTCATGGAAACATGTATCCAGACTCAGCCTCTGTCAGCCTGGATTCCTCAGTGACCACAGTCCTGCCAACCCAACTGGGCACATAGTGTGAGTGAAAAATAAACTTTTATTGTATAAAGCTAAGAGATTTGGGGGAGCTATTTGTTCCTACAGCACAGTCTGACTAATAGAGTAGCTGGGGTTTTTCCATGTCTTTATTTAGCAAAATGAAAAATTGCCAATCTTTTGATGGCATTATTTTTTTTTCCTATGGACATTTAATTGCCCCAGGAAATACAATGCCCTGGACATTCTGACACTCTGATAACTGTTGTGTGGGGAGGTATCCAGTTTAACAAGGGTAACAGTTCTCAGCACAGGGGCCACAATGTGGGGCCACCCTCCACCCCAATTCAACCATTCGCACCTGTTTTATTGAGTATACGGGCTTCTGCACAGGATTGCAGCATCAGGAGAGTGTTTTATAAGTGAAAAAGAAAATGTTAAGAGTTCTGTGGCAGACTATGCTAGGCCCTGGGGGTACAATGACTAACAAGACATTCATTTATTTAAATGCTGTCTACGGGTTTCAGTTTTGTGGGGTATGGGAGAAGCCAAGAGGGCAGACAAAAGAGAAGTAAACAAATTAAGAAAATAATCAAGTGGGAAGCACTCTGTAGGTAAGACACAGGGGCTGAAGTAGAGATGAACAAGAGGGCAGCTGGCTTTGGGTAGGGTGTCCTGGCAAAACCTCTTCCCAGAGGGCGATATTTAAGTTGCAACCTGAATTCTGGGAGGGCCATTGGGCAGAAGGTGTGCAACCTGCCCAAGGGGCTGAAGGCCTGTGGAGGGGAGTGTAGGCTGAGGAGAGGGGCAGGAAATAAGGGGCAGGGGTCAGCAGGAGCCTGATCATTCAGGCCTGTGCCTGCCATATGGAGCAGTTGTGGATGAAGCTGCTTATTCCACCCACCCCCTCAATACACACTCAACCTTGATGCATTCAAAGCAGAAATCCTGACATCTACGTCCTTCAGCAGGAGCCTGATCATTCAGGCCTGTGCCTGCCATATGGAGCAGTTGTGGATGAAGCTGCCTATTCCACCCACCCCCTCAATACACACTCAACCTTGATGCATTCAAAGCAGAAATCCTGACATCTACGTCCTTACTCTCCCAATCTGCTTCTCCCACTACCTTTCCTATCTCATAAATGGCAATTTCAATTCTCAAATCACTCAGGCCAATAATCCCCATGCCTGATCCATTAGGGAATCCCATTGGTTTTGTTTTCAAGGCATATCCTGGATTGGGCCACCTCTCACCAGCTCAGGGCTATGCCTGGTCCAAGACACTAGCCCCCTCTTGCCTGGACTATTGCAGTAGCCTCTTCACTGGCCACTCTGCACTTCTCCTCGTGACTTTGCATCCTGTTCTCTACACAGCAACAAAGAGATCCTTCAAAATGCAAGGTCAGACCATTTTTCATCCCAGACCTATGATGGCTTCACAATTCACTCAGAATAAAGTGGAGGTGTATACCACGGCCTTCAAGTCCAACACGCTCCAGCCCTTCACCCTCTCTCTGATCTCATCTCTGTTTCTCTTCCCCTCACTCACTCGGCTTCAACCCCACATGCCTTCTTGATGTTTTTGAACATACCAAGTGGCTTGGTTTTGTGGCATGGTCTTTGTACTTGCTGTTTCCTCTCTCTGAATCCACTTTCCTCAGTTATTGTTTCTTGTGGCTTTCTCCCTCCCTGCATTTGGATCTTTCCTCCAAGGTGATGTCTTTGCAGTGCAAATCCTTGGGCACCCATGCCATCATTTCTGTCTTCACACTGTTTATTTTTCTTCATGATATGCATCATTACCTGAAATATTACATACTTATTTTTCTAGGCCATAGGTTAGCAAACTTTTTTATAAAGGGCCAGATGGTAAATATTTTAGACTTTGCAGGCCATACGGTCTCCATCACAACTACTCAACTCTGCTGTTGTAGTGCAAAAACAGCTATAGACAGTACGTAAATAAATGAGCATGGCTTTGTTCCAATAAAACTTTATTTACAAAAACAGGTGGCAAGCTGGTTTTGACCTATGGGCTGTAATCTGCCAAGCCCTGGTTTAGACATTTGTTGTCTACTTCCTAAAATGCAAGCTCCAGGAGAGCAAGGATTTTGTCTTTTTCATTCAGTACTCTCTGTGGCACCTACCAAAGTACCTGGCACGTGGTAGACAATCCATAAATATTTATTGAATTAATTAATGGATTGATTGATTAATGAGCTCTTAGGAGACTTTGATTTTAGGGGTCTCACTAAGAAGTTTGGATTTTCTTCTTAAAAAAAGTTTGAAAAGAGTCTTTGCCAGTTTGAACAATGTTTGTGACTGCTGATTGACAGCTCTTATCTGCAGTCTGCAATTCTCAGAATGGAGACATTTTGAGACAAATGACAGCCGCTTGCTCGTCTCACTGTTTACTCCGCTCGTAAGAGCACTGTATGATGCACATCGCACATTGAGTTGGATGTGTGATGATGCATCAGATTGCTGCCAACAAAAACACATCGAAATAAAATAATCATCTCTGCAAAGGCGCAGGGATGACTCTCCAGACACCCGCATGGAAATAAAGGGGCCTGCCTGTAGCTCTGCAGGGGACAGGATCGAGGGCTCACCATGGTGCTGCATGTGGAAAGGCACAGAGGTCAGGGCGTGATCAAATGAGTGGGAAAAACTGAAAGAGTGGTGAGGAGGGGAGGTCAATTTGGGTAGGCTGGAGAGAGTAGGTGGAGCCACGTAAAAGGATGACTTGTTTTCTGGGACTTGGGGACCCGAGGTGTGGGGCTATGAGCAGGATGTGCTCCTGAATTTTGAAGAATCCAGGTAGAGAAGGTTGTTTCTTTGAGGAGAGATAGGTTGGATATGCAAGTCTAGACTGTGGATGGCCTTGAAAGCCATTCTGGAGAACTAGTGCCATCTGGGCAAAGAGTTTACCAGAGGTGGGAAAGGGGGAAGGGGGTGGGGACTAGTGAGATATTGTTAAAGGGCCACAAAAAACTGATGAATTGTGTAATGTTGAATGTACTAATTATCCTGATTTGAGTATCACGTACTGCACACAGGTATTGATATTCAACACTGTACCCTACAGACATGTACAATCAATTATGTTTCAATTAAAAAAATTTTTTTAAAAAACACTGAAGGTTTTTAAGGAGTTGTTTGTTACAGTGATAGAAGATCATCGGCAATAAGGTTGAGAAATAGAAGGAATGAGCAAATGGATGTGAATGAATGAGAGAGAGGCGAATGTTAGGTGAAAGAGCCAGTGCTGAATCCTGAGGGTCCTGGGGAGCCGCTGAAGGTTTTAAGTGGAGAGTGTCGTGATCATAGCTCTCTTTCCAGATGAAATGGGTGGAGGGATTGGAAGGAGCAGGAGAGTGTCAAGGGAAGGAGACTGCTTGGACTGCTGCTTCTAGCAATGTCCCTCTTTTGCACATGTAGCTCCATTGCCCTGATGGAGTTCCTCCTGTGTCCACCTCCATGCCAAGGGTGGCCAAGTTGACACAGTACATTTATTTGCTAAACCCCATTCAGGTCCAACTTTCTCCATGAAGCTTTCCCTGATTTCCCTACCGGGAAGACACCTCTTCCACTCAGAGCTTTTATACCTCTTCAAATGTTCCCCTCTGATTACAATGACTAATTTTTATCTTAGCACAGGACTGCCTGGACTTGAATCACTGCTCTACCATTTATTTGCTAGCTTTGTGGCCTTGAACAGGTCCTTTAGCCTTCCTGGGCCTCTGTTTCCTACAGTCAGCATAAGGATGTAATGAGTTGAAATATGTGTTATGCTTAGAATATAGAGGAATTACAGAAGCAAAGCAGTCCTTACCATCATCATTGTTACTACTATTACTATTATATTAAATTATGTGTCTTATCATGCCCATTTCTTATCTCCTATAACAGATTTGAGCCTTTTTAGGGCAAGAACTGTGCCTTATTCATTTTTATGCCTTCACCAGTGAGTAGTAAAATAAACTCACATCATATGTGCTCAATAAATGTGTGAAATGAATGAATAAATGATTGAATGAAGGAAGGAATATCATCTTTAGAATGGTGCTATAAATATAGTTAAATATCATTTAACTATGGTGCTATAAACAAAGTATTATTTATATTCAAGGAAACTTTGATTTTTCGGGGGGAAATCAAACTACGTGGATGATGGCAGAGTCCTAAGAACCTGCATTGGAAGGAACATGGAGCAGACCCTGCGACATGAATTTCCAAATCCCAACTCTATGCCTTCATCTTCCCACTTGCAAAATGAGGAGGTTCGACTAAATTGTTTTGAAGGTCCATTATTGGGATCACTAGATTCTCAAAAGTCTTGTATGAATTTCCAAATCCCAACTCTATGCCTTCATCTTCCCACTTGCAAAATGAGGAGGTTCGATTAAATTGTTTTGAAGGTCCATTATTGGGATCACTAGATTCTCAAAAGTCTTGTTTTTTTGGTGACTATACCATTAGGAATTTCCTAGAAAAATGAGTGGAAGAATTTTTTTAATTGAAAAAATACTTCCAGAGGACGCTCCGTATTAGGACATAGAGAAAGATCTTATCGAACATAGTGAGGGCTTGAGTTAGAGGTGTGTCCTCTGTTTCCTCACTTAGGACTCACACACAAAGAAGAGAAATTCTGTCAGAAGTGTGTACAGCAGCCATATTTACCCTGAAGACACAGGAAGCCTGAAAACACAAATCAAATCTGTTCAGAATTCTCCTGGGAAAAGCAACAATGAAAGGCACCAGGAAAATGGATCCGTGTTCACTGGGGAGTCACTGACCCTGCCGATCCTGTGGTTTGCCATCTTGGGCTGTGTCATTGTGAGTCTCTGGGGAGTCAGCGTCACTCTGTGGCTCCTAAAGATGCCCTGAGGCTAAGGCAAAATGGGAGATGGAGACCGGGTGTCTTGTAAGTCTCTCTCAGAACCCTCTCCAAGTCTGAGGCATCAGCTGCTTTGTGTGGTTATCATTGTGTCACTGCATGTTAATTCTCCCCACGTTGTGCTTATTCGTCGCATGACCCCTACCGTCTAGTAGGTGCTTAACAAATATTGGTTGAACGAATTAATGTTGGCCAAGCCTTAAAATCTGGTTTGGGGGAATGCCGACATGAGAGACAAGGAGTTGTATGTCCTTTAATGTCCAGGTCATGTGGTCATGACCCAATGACAATTTATTTCTGGGTTAAAATAAATTACTTGATGTGTGTTGATTATCAGACAGAACCAGCACGTGTTCTTCCTCCTTATCTGCTGACCTCTGGGCACTGAGCCTGTAGCTCTAATGTCGGCTTGGTCTGTGCTCTGCCTGTCTCTGAGATCGTGCTGGTAGCTGGCTGCTGGGGATAACAAAAGCCACGAAGCAGCCACGGCTGACTCCTGTTGGGGTTCTGCCTCTCCCACACAAACCCCGCAGCATGTGGTCTCCCCCCAAGAGCCCTGTACTGGGTTCTGAGCGGGGAGAGGGAAGCTAGATTCCTCCTCAACAGATGTCACCATAATTAGATAACTCATTATATCAAGGAATAAGGAAAGGAGATTGACATGGATACAAATGCGAACATATTGATAGCTTTGCTGCATGTGAGTTTGTGCAATCTTGGAAACTGATTTCCTGGACCAGGCTCAAGGGATGAGTCAGCGGTTGGAGCCTGGGGAGATTTTCCACAATGAAATTCTAGTCCCAGCAAAGTCTCCTCAGAGCTTTCCACTCTGTAAGACCATTCCCAGGGGTGGCCGTGGCTTGAGACCAGTGTGGGCGTGTGCCTGCGTGTGGGAGAAGGCCAGCGGGGAGCCGGGGCCTGGGGGAGAAGATGGTGGGGGCGGGAGCACACCGGGTGGGGCAGGACGCAGGGGCAGTGGCTGAGGCTGATGCAGAGTACCCCATCCGCGATGGCTGCTCCAGCCCGCACTAAGTCCTGCAAACAGGCAAATGGCAGGAAGGGGGTCCTGCCATCCATCCAGGTCAGAAGCCTTCCTAGGGAGGTCGCCCCTGGTCCCCCAGCCAGGATGAAGTGTCCTTCACAGGCATTCCCATAGGACCCTGCTGGTGCTGTCAGAGCACCCATCCTTCTGCAACGCATGTGCCTCTTTTCCCTGTGGCAAATGGGAGCATTTGACTACATGGTCCTTTCCAGCTGGAACATTCTGTAAATGGAAATGCCTAAAAACGGAACAAAAGGAAGGAAACCAAATTGACATCGAGCATGTGGCCCCTCCTTTGCTGAGCATTTCACATCCATCATTTTCTAAGACCCGATGACTTGCTGTTTTCAGGGGCAGTGACGATTTAAATCACTTCTGCGTTCGAGAGACCAGAGCTTTGCCGGGCGACTTCAGGGAGTGGAGAGTGTGAACAGGGAGTCCACAGCCCGGGCATTTCATCTGGGGCTGTCAGGCACCGTCCATCCCTTCCTCTCTCCCCACCTCCACCCCAGCATCTGACCCCCAGTGGGTGACCCCTCCTGTCTTACAGAGGAAACAGAAGCAG
>NW_007730117.1:127238-128299 GCF_000696425.1 Galeopterus variegatus | reverse complement strand
TGGAAGTCAGGGCTACACCCAGCTGGCTCCATAAAAGAAAAGAGCTGATGACCAGCCCTCTAAGACAGCCCAGGGCCGTGAAACCCGCACCCATCCTGCCACTGTTCCTCTGCTGATGGGAAGGAGGCCACCTGACTGGGAGACGGGATGAAGTAGATCCCCTTTCCTTGGGGATCTCATACCACCCTCTGCTGGGGTCATTGATTCCAAACCTGCTGGAGGGGGTGGGTGAGACACCATGACCCCTCCTTGCCTAGGGATCCACTTTATTTCTAATTGGTCTTGGGGGAATGAGAGGCAGCATTGAAACTTTCTGCACTGGGTTTTGCTCATACCTGTGAGTCTGTGGAAAAGTCCATATAGAGGACCTGTTTGTAGCTCCAACTCTTAGACAAGAAACATAGTCCCAAATTAGACTAATGCTGACTTTCCACCCCTTTTCCAGGCTTGCCACCTACTCATTCTATGTGGCAACTCTCCTTCCCTGCACATGCACCAGGCTTTTCTTTCTTCTCTTTCCCTTTATGGCCAAATCTGGCCATCTAGCAAGGACATTCCACTTCTCCAGAGAGCCTTCTGGGCTCTGAATAGCCTAGTCTCTCTCACAGTCCTGTACTGTCCATTTAGCATGCTCTATTTTCTATTAGAAGTATTGCTGAGCTTGTCTTGTCTCCCCGCCTATTCCAGGAATTTTTCCAGGAAACAGATCAGTCTGAGTCACGGAGCACATCCCCTGAGCTCCAGCATGATGTTGTAGACTGAACCTGACTTGCTACAAAAGGAATATATTGCTTGCAGGCACATCCTGAATACCTTACATTCATTATCTTTCCAAATTTAATTTTTCCAGAGCCTTGGTAGGTATGTCCTCCCATTTTGTGGATAATGAAACAGAGGCTCAGAGAGGTTAAATGACCTGCCCAGGATCACTTAGGTAGCCAGTGGCTGCCATGGGATTTATATCAGGCTTTTTTGTTTGCAGTTCCTGCCATGTGAATGGAGGGTGGGAGGAGAAATGCTGACTTGCTCAGGTGAGCAAACACTGCTGTATAAGCACAGTC
>NW_007730117.1:124967-126461 GCF_000696425.1 Galeopterus variegatus | reverse complement strand
AGGGTGGGAGGAGAAATGCTGACTTGCTCAGGTGAGCAAACACTGCTGTATAAGCACAGTCGTTCCCCACCAAAGCATGCATCTTATGTGCCTTTGAAAACTTTAAGTCTGGTAGTTCTTGGACGAATGGGGTCAATGTGAACAACACAACTGAAGGAAAGAGCAAGAAAGGAGACAGGGGACCAAGAGTCTGCTTCTCCTCCACTGGCCCTCCTCCCCAGCAAGTAGTTTGGTTTACAAGTTTGGGAAGAGAGAAGGGGGAAGAAGAGAATTTCCAGAAAGGGAAACCGTGCAGCTATTACACTGTGAAAAACTTTGGGTAGATACGTAGATTTCTGTCTCTGTAAAAGAGACCTCGGTCATAACATAAATAAGTTGTCATTGCTTTCTGATGTCAGACTGCTGTTTCCTGTCCATATGACCTAATGAGGTGGGACTGGAAGTCACTAAGCTTATTTAGCATAGTTAGGCCACATGCCACTTTGTCCTTGCCACATCTCCTCCTGTGAGCAGAGCAGGTGTTGGTATCCCTATTTCACCATGGATTAGTGTGTTTCAAATCTGTCTTTGTCTCCTCAGGTTGCTATCACAAAATACCACAGACTGGGTGGCTTAAACAGAAGAGATTTATTTTCTCAGAATTCTGGAGGTGAGAAGTCCCAGATCAGGGTCTGGCAAAGTCAGTTTCTGGTGAGGGCTCTTCCTGGCTTGTGGACAGCCACCTTCTCGCTGTGTCCTCACATGATGGGGAGAGAGAGAGAGCTCTGACATCTTATAAGCTCTCTAGTGTCTTATAAGGACACTAATTCTATCGGACCAGAGCCCCACCGTTTGACCTCATTTAACTTTAATTACCTCCATAAGGCCCTATTTCCAAATACAGTTACATTGAGGGTTAGGGCTTCAACTTATAAATTTTGGGGGGACACAATTCAGTGCACAGCAAAACCCAAATCTCTGAACCCCGGGTCAGTGTACTTTCTGAGGGCCTTCTTACACCTGCCCGTTCCTGTTCTCCTGTGGTCTGGCCCTCATCATGAGAACCCAGTCTATCCATCCAGGACAAGAAGAGGACACTCACCTCTGAGCACTGGGACACCTTCTCTTCTTCACCCCACTCATGACCGTTTTCACTGGTTCTCAGAGTCCTGGGGCTGATGCTTACTTATTGTGGGACACTGGCCATCTGTCTCAACAGCAATAGAAAGAGAAAGAACTATGGGATCCAGTTCACTGTATATTCAGCCTCCATCAAAGGTGGGCTGTGGCTATGGAAACAAGAACGCTGTTTTGTTTTTTTTTTTTTTTCCCTTTTTGTCTTTTTTACTGACCGGTAACGGGATCACAACCCTCGGTGTCGCGCCCATACCGGGGACCGGCAACGGGATCGCAACCCTCGGTGTAGCGCCTGCACCGCACTCAGCCAGTGAGCTGGAACTGGTCTCCACATGGGATCCGAACCCTCAGCGGGAGTGCCGCCGCGCTCCCAAGCGG
>NW_007730117.1:123094-123946 GCF_000696425.1 Galeopterus variegatus | reverse complement strand
AACTGGTCTCCACATGGGATCCGAACCCTCAGCGGGAGTGCCGCCGCGCTCCCAAGCGGCGAACTCTCCAGTGCGCCACCGGGCTGGCCCAAGAACGCTGTTTTAAAGTCAGGTTTACTGTGCTGTTTAAAACTTACCTAGAGTACCATGTTCAGTTCTGGGCCTCACATTTACATCTACTTATGTTGGCCAGGTTGCCAGGGAAGTGAAAATAACACTCCATAGCTGATGGTTAAAGAACTGTGACTATGGCCATGGTAAATATCTCATCTCTAAAGGGCTGTCTTGAGGCAAAGGAAGCTGATGGGACCTCCCACGGGCCTGGGTTAAGGAGGCAGGACAGGTGGAAGGACACTGTAGCAAAGCAGCTTTCATTTACTAAGAGGACCTTTGCTGAGGCTTAGAACTTCCCCCAAAATGGAATAAATGGTGATGATCTCCCTGTGCCTGGGTGTGTCCAGGAGGCGTGATGAGTAAAGGGATTGGAGGAGGGGCCAGATTGGCACAGAGTGAGATATTACATATGAAAGGTAGCCCACCAGCGGGGTTTTTTTTTTTTTACAAAGAAACAGTCTGCCTTGTTATTTTGCATTTTCAATTCATTACTCAGGGAAACAGAATGGCCAGGAGATTTTTGGAACTTTTAAGAGGCTAAGGTAGCCAATTGTAAATGACCCAGAAACCAAAGGAGCCCATGGTTAGCAAATTTGCCTGCAATACACATCATTCCTATTTTGAGCATTTTTACATACTTAAACAGAGACTGTCATTTCTGGCTCCAACTTCAGTAACAGCAACATACCCTTAGGGCTTGTAATCCACACTAGAGAAATCATTAGCTCAGACACCTAG
>NW_007730117.1:120502-122129 GCF_000696425.1 Galeopterus variegatus | reverse complement strand
AAGCTGTGAGTTCCCCAAGGACAGTGTAGCTTATTGGTTAAGACACAGCATTTGTACTTATCAAACCTGAGCTCACCTCCCCATCTGGCCGTGTGTCAGCTGTAACTTTGTACAAATTCTTTACTGCTCTGCGCTTTAATTTCCTCATCTGAAAGTGGGAATAGTATTAGTACTAATTATTGTGTGAATTAAATTAAGTAACATACATAAAGCACTTAACCTGGTACATACATGCTCAATAAATATTTGCTGCCATTACTACTACTGCTACTAATATTATAGGGTTACTCTAATGTAGGAGTCAGTTTCTAAAGTAAGTTTATAAAATGAAAACTGTATATAATCAATAGGATACTCCAAAACTCCATCTTACATGTCCTTGGAAGCATGTGCCCCATCCCTTCCTGCCTCTTTCTCTATCTCTCTGTCGCTTGCAAAAGAATGGCCCACTTAAGTTAATAACAGCTAATATTTAATGAGTGCTTATTACACGGCATGCAGTGGTAGAAACCTTTACATGAATTAACCCATTTCATTTAGTATGATATTAACACTACGAGGTAAGTACTAGGATTGTCTCCATTTTACATATGAGGAAACTGAGGCATGGAAAGGTTAAGCAACTTGCCCATGTAACACAGGGACTTTAATCCAGGCAGCTGGCCAGCCAGGCTCCAGAATACACACTCTCGACCAAGGAGTCCAGCTGCTTCTCCTAAAGTAAGTAGGATGTGACTACACCTTAATGCTAATTTCAGCATGTCTAGCCATTTGTACAAACCCTGGAATACAGTGGGTGTTCAGTAAATGTTTGTGGAACAAATGACTTCATCGGGTTACTAGTTGTAACTACAACTGCCTCTGCACGCAGAACCCATATCTCCATAAACTCACAGGCGGGGAACAGGAAGGGGCTGGGATGAGGCCACCAGGGAGTGTCCCCATCCGGGGAGCCTCTTTGCTGTTTCCTGCTCGACCAGCTCCTGGCTCATGTGTCCATTCTCAACCTTCCATGGAGCCAGCTGATTCCCAGCTCACATGATCCAGCAGCAAGACAACTTCATCCCATGCATCTGTCATCTGTGTCATTTTGGAGATGCCACATCACCATCTTCTTCTAGACACTGGAGTGAGGGTGTAAAGGGGGTTTACAACCTCCAACTCACTTTGAAGGGACTCCAGTAAAGTGATGTTTCACTAACTAGGGTGATGGGGGGAGGTACACAGATGTATATTCTCAGGAGTCCGTGAGTTCTCTCCAGGAATTTTTAAGCGATGTTTTGTTTCCATAATGATGTGATTAAATTTAATATTAATATATTCTAGGGGTTAAGGATGCTAGCTCTGGTGTCAGACATCCTGGACGCAAATCCTGACGTTGTCAGTTGGCAACACGTGCCTTTGCAACTAGGTTCCTGAGCGAGGTGAGCGGTTGAATGAGTTTTCCTTTTGACCTTCTTGTCCTCGCTCCCCCTCCCCAAGCAACTCAGGAACAGGTTCTAGTTTGTATTTACAGTTACATCCTTGCCTTTGGTGCAAGACTTCTTGGCAGGGACCCCCAGGTGTTACATAATCATTACATTCGTCTGTAGGAGTGTAGTGCCTTCTGTTTTACAATGGATTCTCC
>NW_007730117.1:118393-119907 GCF_000696425.1 Galeopterus variegatus | reverse complement strand
TACATAATCATTACATTCGTCTGTAGGAGTGTAGTGCCTTCTGTTTTACAATGGATTCTCCTATGCATTTCCTCCTGACAAAGACTGTGAGGTAAGGAGCAATATATACATTTAGGTTCATATACAGTCAATCCTTGCTAGTCACAGATTCTACATTTGTGAATTCACTTGTTTGTTAAGATGTATTTGTTACTCCAAAATCAATACCTGCAAGCACTTTTGTGGTCATTTGCAGACATGGGCAAAGCAGTGAAAATTCTGAGTCCCCCGTGAACACATTCTTAGCTGAGGTCAAATGAGGCCATACTGTGCCTTGCTTTTTCAGCTGTCATACTATAAACAAGTGTCCTTTTTGTGGTCTATTTAGTACCACGTTTTTCACATTTTTGTGCTTTTTTTGTTGGTGATTTCACTGTTTAAAATAGCCCGCAAGCACAGTGCTGAAGTAAGCACAAGGCGGCTGTGGTGTGCCTTACAGAGAAAATGCGAAAATGTCAGAAGAGCTTCGTTCAGGCATGAGTTACGGAGCTGTCGGCCATGAGTTCAATGTCAATGAATCAGCAGTCATATTAAATAAGGTGTCTTTAAACAGAAACACACATAAAACAAGGTTATGTTTTATGATGGAGAAAAGTGTGACCAGAGGCTCTCTGAAACCTAATCCTGTCTGCCCTTAGAAGCAGTGGTTGGTTCGGCATCTGCCAATGCGGTGTTCCCAGAGACTTCACAGAACACAACTACCGCAATAATGCGTGTCAATGGTATATTCATAAAATATATAAAACTAAGAAAACCACGGCTCAGAAAGTCTAGAGAATTTGCCCAAATGGCCCAAGGCCACATTTCTGAGGACAGCTGGAGTCAGCACTTGAATTCAGGTCTGAGTCCCTGCTCCATCCACCACCACCACCACCTCTCGGGATCCACAACCACATGAGATGCACCAACAACTGCCATTTGTGGAGGTTGCATAAGCCGAATTCACTCCAGATGTTTTACCTTTCCTTGTCCNGTTGTCTGCAATCACTTTCCCATTGCCCTGAAGGTCCTTTGGAACAAGTGAGCCTGCAGGTACCTCTCACTGCAAAGTGCAAATGTGTCCAAGGAGGAATCTAGGGCAAAAATGTGACAGTCAGCCTGGGAATCAACTCAGTAGGCTCCTAAATTCAAGTTCATACATAAGCCAGTGAAATACCCCAACATTATTCTTACTATTATTCTTACTGATATTTTAAACTCTAGAAAAAGGTGGGAGGAGAGGAGCTATAGGAACACCTGTATGCTCCTTGACCCCACCCCTGGCAGCCTTCACAAACCCTTGAAATTCTTACCTTTCCCCACTGAGGAGCAATGGCTCTTTCTAAGAGTTTTCAAACAATCAGTGCCATTTTGTGGGAATTTAGATCCAACATATTTCTTGTCACAGGTCCCACAATGCTTAGAATGATGCGCTGCCTTGATGAGTTTGACAGGCATGACAGAGGAAAGGCAGGAGGGGGGAGGAGGAGAAGAGA
>NW_007730117.1:110387-117939 GCF_000696425.1 Galeopterus variegatus | reverse complement strand
TATAAACAATAGAACCCACTTTAGCTCATTTTAATGAAAGGAAAATTTATCAGAGAACATTGTTTGGCTCACAGAATCTCCAGGACAGCCAGAGAGTCCAGCACAAAGGTAGCCAGCCAGGAAAAATGATCAAACCATGCAGCGCGATGACACCTTTGAACACCCCACTGGCAATACTCCTGTGCATAGACACCAGGGCTTTCACCAACGGCACTGAGCACCAGAACCTCAGGCCCTGACACCCCCAAATTGCACAGGTCTACTGTTCCTTGGGCCAAAAGATGAAATTTGAGCCATGCCTCCTTCCCTTGTTCCAGTTTTGAACTCAGTTCTTCCATGGGCACATCCAATTGATGGAGCCCAGGTCACACGTCTGGGTGGCTGAAAAGAACAGAAATTTAATCTCTCAGGTTTCTAGAAGACAGAAGTCAAGATATCAGTAAGTGCCACCCTCCCTCTGGAGGCTGTAGGAAAGAATTGCTCTTTGCCTCTATCAGCTCCTGGTGGCTGCAGGTGGTCTTTGATTTGCAGCCACATCACTCCAGTCTCTGCTTCCATGGTCATATTGCCTCCTTCTCCTCTCTCTGGGTTAAATCTCCTTCTGCTTCACTCTTATGAGGACACTGTCATCGGATTTAAGGCCCACCAGATAATCCAGGTTGATCTCCTTATCTCAAGATCCTTAACATTTGCAAAGATCCTCTCTCCAAATAAGGTCACATTCACAGGTTCTGGGGATTAGGACATGGGACATATCTTTTGGGAGACACCATGCAACTCACTATACCCAGCTACAGATTCAAATTACCTGTGTAGCTTTTTGCACAAATACAGATGCTGAGGCCCACCTAAACCAATGGAATTGCAATCTGCAGGGCTGTGGCATCCAGTCTGCATTTAGTTGTCATTGTTGTTAATGTTGTTTTTAGCTTTCCAAGTACTGTGTTGCTCAGTCAGGCTTGAAGACAAGTGATTACACAATCACCTCTTTTTACAAGTGAGAATGGAGGCCTGGAGAGGGGCCGAGACCCACCTCAAGTCACACAGTACAGACTCTAAGTTCAGGCTTTGGCTCCCAGCAGCCATTCCTCAACCACCTCCCTGAGCAGCTATGTGCAGTCTCCCCAGTGTACCCCCAGGCTTCAGGAGAACCCAGACGTCCAGCGTCTTCCCTGGCTTGCCTTCAGCTGGGATCCTCACAGACTTTCTCAAGATTAAAAACAATGCCTGGTCTCAGACCTGATGGATCCCCAAACAGGGACCAGATCAACTTGTTAACTTCCTATGTGACCTCAAGGAAGAAACTGGACTTCTCTTGCTCTAGTTCCCTCATCTTTAATATGAAGGATTCAACTTTGTGTGCTCTGAGGGGACTTTCAGCTCAGAAATGCTATGGTTTGATAATTCTAAGCATCTGAGAATGTTTTATTTGGCCCTTGGCCTTCCCAGGATGTTTGATAAATGGTTGTTTGGACAAGTCCAAGGAAAGGAACACATCAGAGCCCATGTCAGGTGTTGAGAGCCCACCTCGTGGGAAAGTGCTTGTGTATGTGGTGGGGGATGCGGACCGATGGTAAGAGTGTGGAGACTTAGAGCCAGAAAGAATTAAAGATTATTCAACTCATTTCAAATATGGAAACTGAGCCTCAGAGAGCAAAGTGATTAGTCCAAGTTCACACAGATAGTTAAAGGTGGAACTGAGATTAGAATGAGCTTTTCTGATTTCTATTGCTGGGTTCTTTCCCCTACACCAAGGATGACAAATAGATCTCCTTTCCTGTGCTCTGATCAATTAGCAGTGGCTGCCTTGAGCACAGTCTTCTGGAAGGTTCGTAGGCCTTTAGGGCTCAGTGGGGAGAGTGCTGTGATTGATTAGCAATGTCTGTCATGGCCACAGGCACAGACAGTGGTTGCCCAGGTTGTACCAGCCCTGGCTTCCCAGTCCTGATGATAGAACAAAATTGCCAGTGGGGAACATGAGGCCCATTCTCCATAGAGAACCAACAGGTGAAAGAAGAGTGGAAAACTACATCACCAGTTCTGCAGAAGACTCTTGAAAGGGCCTAGCCCAAAATTCAGAGGTAGTAAATGCATGCTTAGGGAACCCATTCACATCTATAGTCAAAGTTTGCTAAGTAACACTGGGAACATGGAGTGTTGCAAACCATGGAAAGGGTGGTGAAAGCCAAGGTGTGAGAGATGGGGAAACAAGGTCCTGGAAGAGCAGAATGATATAACAGCTGAGGTAAAGACACATTGTAAAACGTGCACTCAGAAGTTCTTGTATTTCTTTATGTTGCTCCAACTGTAATATCACTGCTTAGACTGACACAGTGAAATCTGTTGATTCATTTTCATGAGCACAGTTGCAAAGTTATATGTAAAAGTGATATGAGCCAATTCCTCCATGCCTAAATTTAACTCTAGGTAATAATAATAATAATAATAGTGACTTAATTTAATCCTCATCACAATCTTTGAGATAAATAGCATCATCATCACTGTTTTACAGATGAGGAAACAGGTTGGTCAGTTGGGCCATGGGACTTGTCCAAGATCATACAAGTAATAAGTGGCAGAACTAGGATTTGAATCATACTCATGATTTTCACACTTCCCTCTTATTAAAAACTGGACCCGGACTGAGGCACATTTGAGAATGCACGTAAGTTACTAGAAGTGAGGTACAGGCCTTTCCAGAATTGGCCCTGAAATCCTAACCCCTCTTAATGAGAAAGCAGCACCATGGTCTTCCTCTGGTTTTCATTTACCAGAATCCAAATCACCAAACTTCTCAGCTCCTCTGGGAAAACTAAATGACCCACTGCTTCAGAGGAAGCTGGTGGGTCTACACATGGCTATTTCACACCTTCCCGGAGATACCAACACAACCAGTCCAGGCTAAAGGACATCATCACTACCACACACTCTTCTTTTTCCCAAATTAATCAAGAAGTAGGAATTTCTGACAAATGCCATCTGCTGATTTTTCAAAGAGACAAGTTTTGGTGGTGTGACCAGCAGGTGCCTCGGCTTTTTCTAGCATGCAGTACCAAAATAGTCACCATGGCAACCCTCAGAGGGCAGACTTCCAAAGAGATGCATTGTGAGCACAGAAACTCTAGAGCACTTTCAAGCAAGAAGGAAGGAGGCTCAGAGGTGGTTTCCAATAGTAGGGAGCAGGAGCTTCTCCCCATGCCTCCAGGCCAGACCCCAGGCTCCTGTGTACAGGGCACAGCCAGGCCCCCCCCCCTCACCATGGAGCTGTGCTCCCAGGGAGAGAGAGAAACTGAGAATTTGTGGGGAGCGGCAGGCAGAGCAGGCAACTCCCAGATTTATTGCAGGGACTAAAGTAGCTTGGAGGGGGAATAAAAGAGGTGTGGCCCTGGGTTGGGAGGCAGGAGAATTGGGTTGTAATTCCTGCCCCGTCACTTGCTGAACAAGTGACATCGGGTGACTGACCTCACCTTTCTGAGTCTCAACTTGTCGTTTGTGTGATGGGAGTGGAGAGCTTGCTCTGCCTCTTCGCAGGGAAAGTTGTGGACATGATGCTGTGACAGTGGTGGGAAGGTGCTCAGTGCGCAGTGCTCAGAGAGTAGGGATGTGGGCGTGGGGAGGCCTGGGCTCCTGATCTGCCCCTACTGCTTTTGAATTTTATGAGCTTGAGCAAGGCACAGAGTTTGTAGGACCTCCATCTCCTCACCTTCCAGGGAAGCTCGTCAGCCCTGCTTCAGGGTGGGGTTGAGCAGGTTACACAGGACCCAACATGCATGACCAGGGACACCAAGTCTATGCCCCTCCCTCCGTACTCTCTCCTGTGGGCTCCTGAGACAGCTCAAGCCTGGGCTCCTTCTGTGACCTGGGACTCCACGCTCCCCTATGGCATTAGAAGGGCACCAGGACAAGATTAGAACATGTGAGGGTTTTACTAGCAGCAACACCTGGATAAAAAGCAGGGGCGGAGGGCAGGGAAGCTAAGAGGCCAAGAGAAGACAGGCGAGCCATCTCACCATGCCGCACATCTGACGTGAGTGCTGGGGGAGGGAAGCAAAGACCGCCTGCAGCAAGGCCATCAGGGGATCCCCAAGCTAAAGCCAACCATCAGAGAAGTTCCCTGTCTTTTAGAGACAGGTCTGCCTTAGTATCCCTGCTACACTCAGCCGCTGATTGGCTGCGAGCAGCCAATAGGAAGTGTGGCCTCAACACAAATGTGGGTGCAAGCAGTTGGGACCATTGATCAAGTGGGCTCCCTGTCTGCAAGGCATGTTCTCATGGCAACCACACTACCCAATCCTGACGTTTTCCACTTGGACATCCACATTAGGAACTCAGCCTCAGGCCCATACCTCCACTTCAGGAGGCTACTACCCCACACCATGGTCCCCTTACCCAGAACATTATAGGAACTCAGACTCAGCGATATCTCAGGACCCCAATTATAGGAGAAGCAGGATTTCCTACATATCAATTAGATTATATAGTAAAGGTGCACACGCTGTGTCTCTATCTGCATTTGAATGCACACGTGTAGGTATGTGTGCTTATTTGTCAGTGTGCATGTACATGAATGGGTCTATTTGCATATGTGGATGAGCATTTACATTTATATGCATGCGTACTGTGAATTTATACAATGATACACATCATTAGCACTGTGCTAAGCATTTTACACACAGCATCTCTGATCTTCACAACTATCTTTGAGGTAGATAAGTAGGTAGTCATGTAGGTACAATCCTCTTTTCAGCTTGAATGTTTTCCCCAACATGCCACTGAGATAATACAAGGCAGAGCCATGGTTTGAACGAGGAAGGTTTTCCTTCAAAATCTGAGTTCTTGTCCTCTCCACCACACCACACCCCCACTTGGTATGACCATTTATTACATGAAACCTCATATGTGTGCATATACACAAATGATTAAGATAGGGGAGAAAGATACACATGGAGAAGTATAGATTGATGATTGATAACTGATGAAGGATATTGCCTCCAGAAGCCCCCATACTCCCAACTATAATTCTATTAGTGTGTGTCATCTAAAAATACATATCACATCTTTCCTATAAGAATTTCTATATAATAGGTTGCAGAACAAAGTTTGGAGATTCTAAGCAATTTGAGACTCTGATTCTTCTAGTTATTATAAGAGATCCCCTTTCTTGTCCTTCCCCAAAATCCTTGCTCCCATGACAAATTTTTCAGCCTGCACTATAGAGGTTGTTTTGACCTGTTTGGGAGGTGTTTTAAAAAAGACTCCAGCACTTTAATTTTGTAAATCATTTGTCTTTGCTTGTTTCCTGGCAGCATGAAATATAAGTCTGGAGAAACAGAGTGTCAGTTACCATTTATTGAGCACAGGAACTGTGCTTAACATTTTCATAAATGATCACATTTGATTTTGGTTCTCATCGAAATGATCCCTGTTTCACCAATGAAGAACAGAGGCTCTAAAAGGTTAAGGCTACGTGCTCAAGATTATTCTGTTAGCACGAGGACGGAACAGACACTGGAGCCAGGCTCTGCAGAACCTGCAGCCTGGCTCTTTCCCCTGTATTCACATTGTCTCTAGGCAGAAGATACAATCTGCTCAAATACTTGCTTTCCAGGCCATCCGTCAGTTCTGCTGTATCCTGGGAGCCTGCAGGACTAGCCAAGCCCAGGACAGGGCCACTTGGGGCCAGGGCAGGTGGACTTACCTGGAAGAGCACCAGCCTTGCTATCAGCATATCCTCTTTCTTCCCGTTTCCTTTAGCAGCCTCGTTCCTCGGTTCACAATGAATCCAACTTCTGCCAGTCCTGACTGCTGTTCAAGCCTTTTTTCTTTTTAAGAATTCTGAGGAAGAAAATCATTGTGTACTCAAAAGAGTCCTGGTAATCAGAAGTGTCTGGAGATTTCGAGCTGTTAATGTAGAGTGGTGGCAAAAGTACTTTCTAATTCATCCTTATGGGCCTGAATGGCAGCTGGAGTCAACAGAGCTGGTGTCTGGGCAGGTTTCCAAAGCACAGCGGAGTGGAGAGTAGGTGAGTGCTGTCATGAAGGCCCGATATCTGGTGAGCACCGCGCAGCTTGTCAGATGCCTTCGGCTCCACGCTCTCACCCAGTCCTCACAGCAACCCATGCAGTGAGTGCTATTATCCCTTTCACAGCTGAGGGAATGTTCAGAGAGGTTAAGTGACTTGCCCAAGGGCACACAGCTAAAAAGCAGAGCTGAGGCTCACCCAGTTCTCTGACTCCATGCCTAGAATCTCAGGTTTGTATCCAGGCGGTCCTTATGTACCAGGGCCAATGGCGAGGTTGTAAGAAAATAGCGAAGAAGCCCGAAGGTAGATAGAAACATCTCCAAACAGTAAGGAAGTTGTCTTAGCCGGCTCAGGCTGCTGCAACAAATACCATAGGCTGGGCGGCTAGAATGAACAGAAACTTCTTCTCACAGTTCTGGAAGCTGAGAAGTCAGAGAGCACGGTATCAGCACGGTCAGGTTCTGGTGAGGGCCTTCTTTCTGGTTTAATGTCTTCTTGCTGTGTCCTCACATGGTGGAAAAAGAGAGGGAAAGGCAGGGAGCTGTATCCTGTCTCTTCTTATAAGGGCACTAATCCCATTTTGAGGGCTCTACCCAAAACACCCAATCACCACCCAAAGGTCCCATGTCCAAAAACCATCACAAAAACCTAATTTGGAAGAGACACAAACATTCAGTCTGCAGCAGAAGCACAGAGCCCTGGAGGCCCATTTCATTTAGTGTAATAAACCAGGCACTGGAGATATGGCCTGAATAAGGCCATCCACACCTGTCCTAGATAGGCAGGGTCCAGTGGGAGAGACCAACGGCTGAACAGGCAGCTCCACCACAGAGCGTTCTGGAAGAGGGACATCTGGGCTTTGTTGGAATACATGGGAGGACACCTCACCTAGACATGGGACTGGGCCTCTGGGTTCATTTTCCAAGTATACAAAAGTGACTTGAGATTTGGAGTAGGAGTTTAAAAAAGGTGGTGGTTGTGGGAGGGGAGTTCCAGGAAGGCTTCCCAGAAGAGGTGGGCGGCCTTCTGGAGCTGAGGTCTTGAAGGGTGGGTAGGATGTTGATGTGCAGAGACTTGGAGGAGAAGCATTATAGCCTAAGAAAACGACGCGGTCCCTGCAGAGGCAGGAAGAACAATGGAATATGCCCGGGGGCAGTGGCTCCTCTCCAGAGCCTGTGTGTAGGTAGCAGGAGACGTAGCTGGAAAGCAGATGGGGGCCATCCAATGTTTGGACTTTGTCTTGCAGGCAATGGGAAGCTATCGCCAGCATTTTGAATGGGGCAGTGACACTGTTGGCCCTGCATTTTAGAAAGGTGGTTTCAGGGCAGTTTGGATAATGCTGGGGAGGGGCTTGGGGGCTAGAGTCACTCTTGGGTGGTGGGTAGGTGAGAGATGATAAGGGTACCAGCATGCAGATGGTGGGAGTCAAGATCTCACTCAGTGAGGCCATCACCCAGGCTGGCTCAAGGGGCAACACCATGGCACAAGCCCCGAGCACATCTGAGAAGCTGAAGATTCACCTAGAGGAG
>NW_007730117.1:98439-109680 GCF_000696425.1 Galeopterus variegatus | reverse complement strand
GGGCAACACCATGGCACAAGCCCCGAGCACATCTGAGAAGCTGAAGATTCACCTAGAGGAGCCGGGTTTTTCTTAGACCCTAGGGACAAGCTCAAGGCTAGAGATGAGCCAGAGGGCAGGAGCAGGGAAATGAAGGGACTCAGTGGGAGCAAGCGGCCTGGGTGGGGGTGAAGCAAAGGGAGAAGGGCTCAGCCCTCTAACTGAATGTTGGCGTGGGTGTGTCTGGGGTATGTTTGTGTGTTGGGCTGTATGTATAGATATGTGGTGTACGCATAAGCCTGTGCTGGGCAGGAAGGAGAGATGACCTGGGCTAAAGGTGGCAGATCAGGAGGATAATGAGGGTCCCCAAAGGGGCTGGATGGGAGACAGGCAGCCAACAGCCGGTCTTAGCACCCCAAGGGCAGTCAGCCCTTGCTCAGCTGTATCAGGGAATGGAGAGCACTGGGCTTCGTGGAACAGTGTGTTCCCCTGGTCGTGCTTTATACTGGAAGGCAGCGCCCTCAGCAACACCCCTCCATGCTCTCAGGAATCCAGCCACCATGCCCCGCACACCCACTTAGTGCAGGACGCAGAGACCCAGAGCTAAAATCCCAGTCCTTTTTTAAAGACTTGAATCAAACTCCCTTCTGGCACTTCCCACATGTTTTCTAGGGGTTTTGTCCCCTGCACTGGGGCTGAGGACAGCTTGTCATGGCTGGTGGTGCCAGGGGGTTCCTTTGCGAACTTCCTGCTGTGTCCAGGAGCCAGCAGCCTACCGCACAGAGGCCACACTGCCTGCTGAAACCCCAGGTGAAAACGAGCGGCACAGCCAAGACAACCCTCCCCAGATCCTTCTCAGCCAGCGACTCCTTCCTTCCTTCCTTCCTTCCCAGCTTGGCTAGAGTGTGCTGCCCTGCGGAGTGCTGTGAGAGCGTTTGGGAACAAGCCGGCCGCTTCCCCAGGACAGGGCGATGCCGGCTGGCTGACGCCCGGCTGCTGGTGGGCACTGTCCCCGCGGCCGGCCAGGCCGGGCTGTCCCCTCCCCTCCCCTCCGGCTGCTGACGCACACGTCCTATAATAAGCCTCTGTTACTTGGAGCTGGGGCGGCTCCGTAGTAAGCCGAAACCGCTACTATATTTACACCCTTTCCACATTTAGACAAAGGCTATTTTTACCGGAGGTCTATTTGTGGGGGTGCCCACGTCACACTCTGTGCACATGCATCTCACCATCCCCAGCCTGTTATTCTGATTTCACACTTGTGCCGGGTCTCTCTCCTTCCCTCCCTCCTTTCCCCCGTCATTTTTCTTTTCATTTCTTCTTTCTTCCTTTCTCCAATTTCCTTCCTTTCTTTTCCCCAAAGGAAACAGTTTGAGGTCTTTGACAGACTATGTTGCCAGAGTCCTTTCGGGGACTCCCAGAGCCCCATTTTCATGGAGCAGAGTGGGCAGTGTGGCCAAGTACTAGGCCTGTGGACTGTTTTCAATGCTTGCTGGAGGGACAGGCACCGACCCCAATTTCTGGGGCCTCCATTAGGGCCTGTTCTTCCTCCAAGGTTAATCTGGGCAGGACACTGGGGCTGTCACAGCCTGGCTTTTTTTCTCCATGCCATTCCAATTCTCTCTCTCTCTCTCTCTCTCTCTCTCTGTGTGTGTGTGGGGGGGGGGGGCTAGCAAGTCAGAGAATAAGCCAATGGGTTTATCACTCATACAGAGCCCGTTTTCAGCTTAAAAATTAATTTTATCAGATTTGCCTAAAATGACAGAGTTTTTGTTTGTTTTGATGAAGGGAGGTTTTATACTTTTTGGATGCATGATCCACTTATGGAAAGGTGGGAAAAAAATCAGTGGAGTTAACACATATCAAGCGCCTGCCGTGATCAAACACTGTCGGGCACTGTGGAGTCCTGGATTCTGTCTGACAACTGTGCTAACCGTGCTAAGGGGTAGTCCTGTGTGCACCCAAGTTTCAGGTGAGGAGATTGAGGACCACAGAGGTCCAGGGACTGGCCTAAGTTCAATTAGCTGTTAAGAGGCTGTGCTGGGACTTAAATTTATGGTCTGGCTACAAACTGCATGCTGGCCCCAAATTTTGCATCTCTTCCCACACCCCCGCTCCCCTCTCAGTTCTCTAAAAAATAAACCGTCTGCATTAATACTGTTCCCATTATTTCTTTCCCTAGTTCTGCTCCTTTCCTTACCCCCATCCCAATGAGAAGAGACTTTTCCCGTCTTCCCATCAGTACTTCCTTGGTCTACTTCTTCAGATTCTGAGGAATGACTGATCTGAAAACAGTCACGCTGGAATCTAAAAAGGACACCTGGAAAGGCCTCGCACACATTAGAGAGTCCCAGAGAAACCTCGTGTTGTCTTATTTAAAATAAAATCTTATTTTACTCCTCCCAACAATGAAATTGATTGTGGCTTCAAAGTGAAATATTTTTATTGCATTTCTGAGAACAAAGAGTGCTGAGATTTGAATCTGCATCAGACAGATAGTGGAAACAGAATACAGGCCCAATTGTAGGATTTCCTGCCCTCCTTAGCCCCACCTCTAAGAAAACACAGGGAAACCAAATGCCCCCTGAGTCTCCATAATCAAGACTTTAAAATTGCTGATTCTGGCTCAAACATTTCCTGGAAACTCTGGTAAGAGATTGTTGTCTACTTGGTATCCTAGAGTCAGAAACCTTGAGCCCAGAAGCCTAGCAGCTGTAACATCAGGGCAAGTCACATTGTTTATATTTAATTGAATTTCTTCTTTCCCAAAATGGAGACACTAACTCCACGCTGGCCACTCACCCACTTCACAATTTGCAGAGATGCTGAAATGAAAGAATGCACGAGAGTGTGTTACTTTGAAAGCTGGCAAATGCAGCAAGACTGCTAGTTGCTAGTGGTGAAGTTTCTGTCATTAGTACAGATGTGAAATAGGGCTCAGGAAGGGCAAGTGACATGGGCAAGGTCACACAGCAGTGAGTGCTTGAAATAATGGTGGAACAGCCCTGTCTCCCTCAGCAGGCGAAGGGCTGAAAGGAAATCAAAGGGCCAGTGGGAGGCTCAGGCACTGAGCTCTGGCAATGCTGGGCCAAGTTCAGCCCAGAAATGGGGACGCCGATTTGGGATGGGTCCCATCGCTCTCCCCGGCTGACCCTCCCTGCACCTTTGTCCCAGTGCCTTCTCAGGCTTCTCAGCAGTGTGGGTGTCCTGCTTCAGCCAGAGCCCAAATCCCAGGGTGGTGAAAGAAGAGCCAATGTCATGGGGCTTCTGGTTTCAGGATATACTGGAAAGGTGAGAAGGAAGCTTGTCTTCCCATGGATCTGGGCCAGTGCTGGTGGCGGGGCCTCCCCCGCCAGGAGCTGGGACATTCCCCAGGTGCCCAGGCATCCCCAGGTCAGTAGGGCCGCCAGCACTTTTCCAGAGCATTAACTTGGGTCAGATAATAAATCATTCAGCCCTTTACATGGACCAGATGCTTTGTCAGCACAGGCAAACCCTACCCCAGAATCTGCAACCCAGCAGGGCCTTGTACTTGCCTGGCTTAGGGGCCAGTGTGTGGAAAAGGAATTAACTTTCCTTGTAACTGCTTCTTGAAGGACTTGATGAGAAGACCTTCACAGCTTGACCTCTAATACTTCGACCTTCCTGCCTTGGCCACACCCTTCCCACCACCACCACCTACCCCCTCATCCCTGATGCTTGTTGGGCTCAGATACTACTCCTGATGTGAAATCTTCTCTAGTCCTCTCTCCCAGTCAGGAATAACACACACACACACACACACACACACACACACACACACATCCCACTCCCTTCTCTGGGCTCTCAAGGGTCTTCGTGAACATTGTAGCCATCCCAGGCTGGCCTATGCTGGAGTTATCCCTGTACCCAGCCTGCAACAGAGGAGATGCACCATTGATTAGTGGGATGGGAGTCAGGCTTAGTTTTCATCTCTTCTCTGCTGGAATGAATGGGACAGTTCTAGAAAAGCTCTTTGGGTGACCCTGGGGGCAAGTCCTTAACTTTAACTACATTTATGCAGAAATGGCTTCCTGGAAACCAAAGAAAACAGAGGTATCCCAAATTCCCTGTGACAACAACCCCCTTTAGAGAGACTCTATTTTCATTCATCCATGACAGAACTAGGTTGGTGGCGTGGGGTCCGATCCTGGATTTAACATGCTGGAACATGAGGACTGGATGAAATGACTTCTGGAGGACCTTCCAGGTATAACTCAGTGAGTTTTCATAAGCTGACATTCATGTTTAGTTTGTAAAGTACTAAAACTTGTACTCACTAAACAGGTGCTATAAGTAGTAGTGTTTATCATAAGCAATAATTATAAATAGCATCTGATTCTCCAGATGACATGTAATTAATAAGAACATATCCTATAGGGCACTCAGCTAAACAGATCTCAGCTCAAGGCCATCCAAGGATGGAGTGAGCTGCCTCAGAAGGCAGTAAGCTTTCTGTCATTCACAGGGAGGAAAGGGGGAAAGAAGACATTTATCTACCTGCCAGTGGCAGATAATTTCCATCCATCATCTCCTTTAATCAAACACTGGGATGCTCTGGCAGAGGCTGGATGACAGTTTGGGAGGGCATGCCAACCTCTGAGGGGCTGGACTGGAGCAATACTGGGGTCCCTCCCAGACCTCAGATTCCAGGAGTCCTTGAAAACACTGCCATTCCACATTTATGATAAGCCCAGTGGCCACTCTGGAGTCCAAGACTTTGGCAAAGGTTTCAGAACAATGTTGCAGACTTCTACACTTTTCAGAACTGTGCATAGGCTCAGACCAATTAGAGAAGTGATTGGTCCCCTGGGGGGGGGGTCTGACCAATGGGTATTCAACGTCCTCCTGCCCCTTAAGTCCCCCAACACAGGAGACAGAGCCTACCTTCCTCCCTCTCACCCATTTCCACACATCTCCACCTCTCCTTGAGTGGCTCAGCTCAGTGGCCAGTCCACAGCTGTCTGACTGAAGGAAGTGGCTTTTGCAAGGACACCCAGGAGCCCTCATTTCACATGAAACCCCATTATGGAATCTCTGCCCACAATCACAAATCACAGAGCTAGAAGAGACTGTGTGCCCCTAGTCCAAACCTTAGCAGATCCATAGATAGAGTCTTCTCAAGAACATCTCCACTGTTAAGCCTCTGCCCACCTGCACTGTGGGAAGCCCGCTTCCAGCTGGGGTCGCCCTTCCCATCATCGAACTACTCAGCCATGAGAAGGCACTGCTTGCATCCAGTTGTTATCTGACTTCTTGTGGCTTCCTCTCATGGGTCCCAGTTTGTTTGGTGATGGCACAAAGAGTCTGGTCTTACTGGAAGGTGGCATGCAAGGAGGTGCAGGAAAGTACATGGCGGGAGGAGCAGGGAGAGATGAAGTCAGAGGTGGGGAGTCAGAGAGAGGATTGGCAGGTTATGCACCATCTAAAAGGGACTGTATCCTGCACTTAAAGTGTTTCTATCATGCTTTTTAAAAAGTCTGCTTGAGAAGTTACTCCTCAGTTCTCTGGAAAACGTGTCCATCCCATACAACTTACTCTCTGACAATTGCAGAGAACTGGCCATTGTGTCACCTATTATGCTGACAAGAAAGGGATGATCAGGAAGGGAGGGGACTCAAAACTGTCATGGGGAGAACAGTTGAAACTGGGTCTCTTTAGCCAGAGGAATGGATTTGGGTGTTAAAGCTGTTGTCTCTGAAAATCTTTCCTAGGATCAGACCCAATCCAAATGGAACAAAGAACTGGACTTAGGACAAAAGGGTAGACCATCAGAATCACCAAAAGCTTTCTACTAGACAGAGCTATCTAACACTTGGTAAGGAAGTGAGAGGTCCTGTCACCGAAGATGTCCAAGCAGTAGGGGAGGGGACTATCAAAGCAATTCCAGCACTGAGTGGATGACTTGTTAATGTCTGAGAGCCCATTAATTTTCTTGTAGTAGGTACACATCACCACCACCACCACACACACACACACACACGTGCACACACACAAACACACTGAAGCCTGGCCATGTAGAGCCTGGTGAGGTGCACCAGTGTAGGATGTGCATCCCTTGCTTTGCTTAGCTTTGGTCACCCAGAGATTCTCCCATCTCTGATTTGGTTGTCAGCAAGAAATGAAAGCTTTTCCACTCTCCTTGGGAGGAGTGGAGCAGATTGCCTGGATCTGCCGCGTACTGCCCTGGCTCCGGTTTCAGCACCAAACGCGTTCCTTCTGCGCAGTCTGTTCCCGTTTTGACAATGCAGAGGGGCGAGCTGGAGAAAGTCCCACAGCCAAGAGTACTGGGAGCGAGGGCGGGCTTTGCCAGTGGACTGGCGGGATCACATTTGCATTTAAGAGAGAGGTGGGTGAGCCCCTTGCTCCCCACACAGGCAGAGAGGCCGGCTAAACTCAAGCATCTTTCAAAGAGAACGTGTCACCTTCCGCAGCCACTCCAGTGTTTTCCCAAGGGCAGAGCCTGAAAGAGGTTTTCTCAGAAGGAAACTCCCCAAACCTCTCTAGCATCCTGGACAGTAAAATAATAAGTTAATTTTTCTCTGCATTAAAGATGAGATTGTGCTCTGCTGCCTGAGGATGGAATACTATACCCTTTCTTGTCTTTATTAAGATCCAGAAAATGTTCTTTTTGTTTAGAGCGTTATACATGCTGTGACCAGCCAGTAGCCATTTGTTAAACAATATTACTCAACACGGATTTACTGAGCACCCACCCTGTGAGGCTGTGTACTAGGCAATGGGGAGCAAAGGTGACAGAGATCCAGGACTTGCCCTCAAAAAGCTTATAGTCCAGTGGGAGAGGCCATCACAAGCAAAACATTAAAATCCATGCAGTCAGGGCTCCAGAAGTAGCATGCTATGAGTACACTGGCTGTCTGGGAGCATCAGGAACAGGGTCTTCAAGCAAGGGATGCTTGGGATGAGTTTTCAAGGATGAGCAGCATTTTATGAAGCAGCAAAGAGCAAGAGTGGGGAGGGATCTGTGCATGCAAAGGTCTAGAAAAGGTGTGGAAAAGCTTTGTTTATTTAAGGAAACATCAGTACTTAGACATGATTCATGGAGGCAGAGAAGAATAAAGGATCTAGAGGAGGTTTTAAACAGGGGCGATTTTGCACCCCAGGGACACTTAGTTGTCACAAAGGGAGGAGGGCAGCTCTACTGGAATCTAGTGAGTAGCAGCCAGGGATGCTGTTAAACATCCTGCAATGCTCAGGACAGCCCCCACAACAGAGAATGAAATGACCCCCCAGGTCACTAATGCCAAGCTGGGGAAACCCTGGGCATTGTGGAATGTTTGGCAGCATCTCTGGCCTTACCCACTAGAGAAAAGCAGAAGACACATCATGAAGGATGGAGCTCCGTTAGAAGCACTACACCTTCCAGGGACCACACAGAGAGGGAGGCACCCAGGGGAGGGAAACCAGGGACTGTAGTGTTTTCAGATCCTGCAGTCTGAGGTTCCCCTCACCTGTATCTCAGCCAGCCCTCCCAGCTCAATTTTCTGTACATATTGTTAAGCCTGCATCCAGTATCTTCCTCCAAATTGTTGATATTAACCACAAAATTTTGGGGGGCAAATAATGCCTTAGATTCATTATTCAATTTATGGGGCATTTTGTATCCCTCGTCTCATATTAAACATTTTAGGAAGGAGGAAAACAAAGCTCAGAGATGATGTGCAATCTAAGGATTATTTAACTGTAATGCGCTCGGCCCCCATCTCTTCTCCTAGGCTGGATCCTGAGTGCTCCAAGGATCCAGCCAGCCAACAAAAAGGGATGCTGGGAATATCCTCCATCTTGGCCTTAAAGGGCTCCTTTCCAGCTTCCTGGATTCATATCTATGTGAGGGGCCAAGAGAGGATCCCTGGTCTTCCCCTGACCATGGCTGTGACACTCACATAGCCTTCTGACTACAGGGGACCTGTCACTCCCTGAGGCTGAATTGGTAAGAGGACCTCTCATGGCTGGCATATCAGGGACAGCTACTCAGCTCATGTTCTCTACCCAGGAGGCATTACTGACCCTGTGATTTGGCCTTTCACCCAAACTGGCAGACGGGCACAGAAGTCTTGTCATGATGCAGCTCCCCCTGGACTGAGCATGTCTGACCACTAAATCACCCAGAGGAGGACAGCATCAGTCAGCTGAGGGGTGGGCTCTTTCCAAGTGGAACCCCAAAATACTGCTGATTTGAAGTGCTGCTGTTCTCAGGGACAGCATTACCAAACCACACCAGGTCACGCTACAGAAATGCTGCCAATAATCAACACTGGCTATTCTAACAGCTTGTTCAAGGCCTATTCATCTGTGGTTTAGAAGTTTATAACATGACAATCTCCTGCCCCAATAGCTCACTAGGAACTGATTTCCTGTATTCCCAAAGCTGTCGCTAGCTCCGTAGTCATTCAGGAAAAAGATGGATTGCCTCCCCCTCCTCTTCATCTCCTATGATACATACATCATAAGCCCAAGGAGAAGAATCAAGGGCAACGAGTCTTCATCAAATAATAAAATCAAGCCTACCTGTGTCCTCCCAGCACTGCTTACCCTGTCCCCCCATCAAACCTCTTACCCCAGCAGCATCTCCAGGTGGCTTCCAGTGCACTGTGTGGCTCCTCCTCCCACCATATGGTCCAGCGGCTCTCTCATGCTGCCATGGCTCCATCCCTCTCTGATAACATTGCTTCCTCCTGCAGGGTCCAGACACTATGTCTGGAAAACATCTGCCCACTGGCTGCAGAGTGGACCGGGTAACAGAGGACCAAGAGCAGACAGAGACAGGAGGTGGCTAGACAGGGCAGGTGAGAGAGGACAGAAGACAGGGCTGGGTTTCTAGAGTAAGAATTATGGAGCAAAGAGAGAGGGAGGTGTGAGAGCTGAGCCTGTGTTGAAGAGTGTCAAAGGGAGTTCAAGCACCCAGTGGGGTGAGGGGAAGGAGAAGGGTCCTTTGCAACTTCAGGGCCTTTACACAGGGCTGCATTGGCTTGGAACTGTGCCATGACTCTATTCCTAGGGACTGAGCATCTCTTTCTTGGGGTGCAGGACAACCACACCTGTTTCTCCACTAGCCACATGCTTGCACGTCCCAGTGGGTGCATCCAGGGCCAGCCAGGTCCTCTTTTTCTGTGCTTGCTCATCACCCCATGTCCCTGCTGAGCATGATTCTCATGGGCTCATAGCTGAGGCGGTTGACCCAGGGTGGGGGCTCTGCATGGAGCCATGGGACTCGGTGGCAGTGAGGCAGCCACAGCATCAAGTGGCTGCTCTGTATGATGGGGTTTCTAAAAATAACTCTGTCCTGCTGCTCATGGGGCTGGAGAGAGCCAGGCGGGCGGGACAGGCTGTGCAGCCTGCTCCCTCCTCACCCTCCCCACTGCCTCCCTGTAGTTCTGGTCACCTCTTCTCACAAGCCACCTGCCTGCTCTCCTTTCACACAGGTCACCAGGGGGTTACTGAAAAACACTGGAGCCCATTTGCCGACCACACCAAACCAAGGCCTAGTCTCTCATTCATTCAGTTACTCAATTTACATCAGCATGCGTTTAATGGGCCTTTTCTAGGCCAGGCCTTGTTGTAGATGTGAAACCAGACACACAACTATATTCTGCATGAATCCACTTATGTGACGCTCCAGTATAAGCAAATCTAATCTGTAATGATGGAAGTCAGAATACTGGTTACTTCTTGGAAGTGGAGTATAGCTATTGACCAAGAAAAGGCATGACAAGTTTTCCAGGCTCTGGAGATGTTCTATATCTCCATCTGAGTGATGGTCTCAAGGGCACAATAATATGTAAAAAATGTACTGGGCTGTACACTAAGATTTGCTCTTTGCTATATGTATGCTATACCTCAGTAATTTTAAAAAATTTTTATAAAGTATGATTATAGTTTTACTTTTTAGAGCTATATACATATCAATGACTCAAAAATAGATGAGAAGACTATATATCAACATTTTAGCAGTGCTTGTCTCTGATTGATGAGATTATGGTGAATTTTTAATTTCCTTCATTATGCTCTTCTGGATTTCCCAAATATTCTATGCTGAATATATCTTGCTTATGTAATGAGATTAAATATATTAAATGTTATTTTAAAAGTAGGAACCCTAGAGGTGAAACACTCGGCAAGCACGAGGCAGGTGGCTGTCTTCCCGGAGAGGGCAGAGCCTGCTCACGAGCTTTTGTCCCCTTCGGCGGCAAGGACACCAGCTCAGGAATCCTGTTCCAGGTCTACGGGATTCCAGCGCTGCTAAATAAAGCTCCTGGCCCGCTGGGGGCTGTGAGGTGGGGCTTCCCTCTCATTCCTCAGGGGAAGGAGGCTCCTGGGCTTTCCAAGACCTGCCAGGCCCATTCTCACCCTGGCCGCTGCCCTTAGAACTTGCCTTACCCAGAGTCTCCTGCAGTTCCAACCCCATGTGCTTGGGTTCCGGCACCCTGGCAAGCCTGGAGGTCCTTCCCATGGAGGTAGAATGATTTTAGCATCCCCCACTACATCCCTTTGGCAAGAAGCACCTGTCAGTGTATGCAGTTTGTGGCTGCAGCAAGGTGGAGTGAGCCAATGGTAGGAGTATTAAACACACACACACACACACACACACACACACACACACATTAAACCCTGGAAACATTAAGGATGGAAGAAAATGAAACACAGGCCTTGTTTTTCACGCTGGGAAATGGGGCTGTTGTGAGATTAACATATGAATGAACATATGGAAGGTGCTGGAATTGGGGGCTGGTTTTAAGGACATTTGGGGAGATGGAGACTGGTCGCAAGGTTGGCTCCACGACCTCCTACTCCAATTCTAGTGCCCCCTGCTCTCACCTACCACAGCCTGCACATAGTGGGGGGTGGGATCGACTTTATTTTTGTGCCTGATTAACATATGAATGAACATATGGAAGGTGCTGGAATTGGGGGCTGGTTTTAAGGACATTTTGGGAGATGGAGACTGGTCGCAAGGTTGGCTCCACGACCTCCTACTCCAATTCTAGTGCCCCCTGCTCTCACCCACCACAGCCTGCACATAGTGGGGGGTGGGATCGACTTTATTTTTGTGCCCGAAGCCTGATTTCTGCATTGACAAAGCCAGTGTGGTCATGTGATGAGTACCAGCTTGTGATTCACAAACATGTTTTGTATTTCCAGCCTGGATCCTAAACACATTTCTCCCTTCCCTCCCACCTCTCTCCCCCACCATGAAGGCTCTCACAGAGAAGTCATGTGAAGGCT
>NW_007730117.1:95848-98184 GCF_000696425.1 Galeopterus variegatus | reverse complement strand
GAAGCCTGATTTCTGCATTGACAAAGCCAGTGTGGTCATGTGATGAGTACCAGCTTGTGATTCACAAACATGTTTTGTATTTCCAGCCTGGATCCTAAACACATTTCTCCCTTCCCTCCCACCTCTCTCCCCCACCATGAAGGCTCTCACAGAGAAGTCATGTGAAGGCTGCTCAGATTGAGCCAAGGAGTGAGCTAGAGGCTAGCTCTGCCCTGTGACATCCACAGCCTCCAGCAGTCACACGGTCTCCGGCTGCCACCACCTGCCCTCTGTCCCTGGCCTGGTGCACTCTCCCTGGCAGACTTCCTGAGCTGACTCGTCCCTCTAGGACACAGCTTGGCAGACAGTGAGATTGAGGGACACGGGGTACAGGGCCAACAGGCTTGGACAGCTCTCGTCCCAGCTAACCTCGAGGTGGGAACCCATCCAGGAGTCTCTGTACTCTATGGGGTGTGCCCCACAGGGGATTAGGTGCCTTGCTGGCCTGATGCAGAGGCAGATGGAGCTGTTGGCAGCTGGTTCCCCACAGCAGCCTTAGCCAGAGCCCCATGAGCAGGGAGCTTAAGCCACAGGTGCTGAAATGAGAAAGTGCAGGGAGCCAAGGGCACCATCCAGTGTGTCTCGTGGAGAGGCTGGAAGCCAGACATTGGCAGGCCGCAGAGAGATGGAAGAGGGCAAACCCAGGAGCGGCCATCTCTAGACATACACACAAAAAAAGAAAAGAACTCTGGAGCAGCGGTTCTCAATTGAGAGCTGTTTTGTCACCCAGGGGACATTTGGCAATGTTTGGAGACATTTTTGGTTGTCAAAACTGGAGAAGTGCTACTGGCATCTAGTGGGTAGAGGCCCGGGATGCTGTTGCTGAATATCCCACAATGCACAGGACAGGCATCCCGCACCACTCCAACAAAGAATTATCCAGCCCCAAATGTCAATGGTGAATTGCTGAGAAGCTCTAGACTGTGGTTCTAGAGAGAAAGCAGCCTTCCTGAGGAAGATTTGAGAAGGGCCCCATGAACGAATTCACTAGAATGAGCTGTGACTGTCACACCCAGGTTTGGATCCCTTTAGGACCTGCTCACGCCCTCCCATTTGAACCCAAAACCCTCAGCAGGTGCACCAAGACTTCCTTCTATGGTATAGCCCTGGCTTACCCTTCAGCCTCACCTCCTGCTGGGTTTTGGTCGCACCAAAACATTCACAGTGTCCCAATACTCCAAGGCCCTAGCCCTTGAGGAAGGGGATTCCACATCCTGTCTGGAACCTTGTCCTCCCATTTCTGTCTGGCAAATACTTGCCCGTCCTTCTGGGTCCAGCTGTGACATTTCCTCCTCTGAAAAGCCACCTGTCATTGCTACCCTGCATCCCCCTCATCCCTGGGGTGGCACATGGCACCTCTACCATAGAACACCCTACAGGATAGGTGCTGGGATGGTTGGCTTGTATATCTGTCTCTTCCGCCAGACTGTGGGTTCCCTCAACATCCAGGTCTGTTTTCCCAGTGCCTAAGGTGATCTTAAACAATGAGAGCTGCTGATCTCTCCCTGGCTGTCCAGCGGGTGGGCAGATCTGGCCCTCAGTGGAGATACTTGGGGAGCTGGAGAAAATACAGAAGATATGGAGTCACCTGGGCCATCAACAGAGGTGGGAAGAGGGATAAGAACGAGTCCTGAGGGCCAGTTGAACAGGGTTCTGGGAACAAGGCTGTTGAGGAGTCATCCGTCTGAGAGACCAAAGGGGAGATGACCTGCCAATTCCGGAGGATCTGTAAGCGCCCAGCACAATCCAGGCTGGGCAAATGGCAACCAGGATGGGGACTGCCACCAAGTGGTTGGTAGTGATTGTTATGTCAATGGGGAAGTTTGTTCACTAACATTGAAAGCAAGGTCACTGATTTTCCTCAAATCAGCTTCACAGAGAAGGTAGGGCAACAAGAGACATTCCCATTTTATAGATGAGGAAGCTGAGGCTCAAGGAGGTGAATGGACTGTCCCCACATCACCAAGTTCTGCATCCCACCTCCTTCCTTTTGGGGACTGTGCCATTCTGAGTAAGCTCATTCCTGCACATTGGTTTTCCTTCCATGGCCAATCCCAAAAGATGACAAAACAGAACAATTCTCCAATGCCGTTTCTTATGTGCTCAGTTATTCACAGAATTTGTTTTGTTTTTGTTTTTTACAACTTTATGGAGATATAATAGGCCTATAATAAATTGCCCATATTGAAAGTGTACAATTTGATTAGACCTGATATGTGTATACTCCCATGAAACCATGAGAAGAGAGGAGTGGAGAGGAGGGGAGGGGAGTGGAGAGGAGGGGAGAGGAGAGAAGA
>NW_007730117.1:93596-94350 GCF_000696425.1 Galeopterus variegatus | reverse complement strand
TGGAAGGGAAGAGAGAGGAGGGGAGCAGAGGGGAGGGGAGGGGAGATGGTGGGAGGGGAGGGGAAAGGAGGGGAGAGGAGAGAAAAGAGGAGAGGTGGGAGCAGGGCACCACGTAAGAGCTCAGGCTCTGGAGTGGGGCTGCTTCAGTTCAAACCCCCAGTTCCGCGCTTCCTGACTATGAGACTCTTAATCTCTCTGGAACTCAGAGGCCTCACCTGTAAAATACGGATGATAATGTGTCTGCCTCAAGTGTTGTTGGGAGGATTCAGCAAGATGACCAGGAGAAAAGAAGTGTTCAATAAAGCGTGAGTTTAAAAAGGGAAGGAATGAATGAGCATGAAAGAGAAAGTCCTGATCTGTACAGTCAGACGCCACAGGGGGGTCAAGGACAGTGGGTGCTGAACTTCTCGGAGAGAAAGCAATCCCTACGCATTGTCAGAGAGAAGCCCAGTCCACCAGTTCCTTTGGCAAACTTGCGGCTTCCCACCCGCATCATCTGGGCTCACTGCGGCTTATTCATCACCTTGCCTGTGACCTTACCACCTCTGGGGAGTCCTCCTCGTACCCCCAAGTCTGGACTCCCCTCTTCCCCTCATAGAACTGTGCTTATACTGTCCTGGAATTTTTTTTGCCTGTTCATCCCCTCATCCTGGGGCTCCCGGAGGGCAGGGGCTTTCTGGCATGTGTCTGCATCCTAGTGCATGGCTCTGAGCAGGTGCTTAGTCAATGAACAAATGAATACACGTCTTTCACC
>NW_007730117.1:88943-92167 GCF_000696425.1 Galeopterus variegatus | reverse complement strand
AAAAAAAAAAAAAAAAAAAAAAAAAAAAAAAAAGATACAATGGTGGAACAGACATTGGGTATACATTCCCATTCCAAAAGGGAGGAATAGGCTAAAATAAAGGAAAAACAGGTCCAAAACAAGTCCAATACCCAAAAGGGCAGGTATTAAATCTCAAGGCTGGAGAATCAGGTACCTTGATTCCATGTTCGACTGCCTCTGCACACTGGTGTGGGGGTTGGGTCCCCAAATCCTTGGGAAGCTCTGCTCCTGTGGCTTTCCTTGTCTCAGGCCACACTTCACCTCTCCCAGGCTGGTGTTCCACTCTGGTAGCTACACAGGTATGGGGTCTCCATGGCAGTCCCAGTCTCATGGCTCCACTAGGCACGGCACTGTTGAGGTTTCTCTGGTGCAACTCTGACCCCACATTTCTGCCTGGCATTGCTCTAGTGAAGGCTGTCTGCGGTGACTCCACTCTTGTGACAGATCTCTTCCTGGGCCCCCAGACTTTTCCATACATACTTTGAAATCTGGGTGGAGGCTCCCAAGCCTTCCCAGCTCTGACATTCTGTGAGCGTAAAGACCTAACACCACGTTGATGCTGCCAAGACTTCTGGCTTGTATTTTCCAAAGCTGTGGGTCCAGCCACACCTGGGGCCAATTTAGCCACAGTTGGAGCAGTCAGAGCAGCTGGGGTGCTGGTGTTGGAAGCAGCTTCTCCAGGTGGCCCTGGGCAGCAAGCCCATGGAGGGTGCCTCAGGCCTGTTTGCCAAGACCATTCTCTCTCCCTAGGCCTTTGGGCCTGAAATGGAAGGGTTAGCCCTAGAGGCTTCTGCAATGCCTTCAGGGCCTTTTTCTCCTTCCCTTGATAATCCCTTTCCTTTATACTGATCTTCTTAGCTAATGGTCGCTGGGCTGCACCATTGCATGCTCTCTGCTTTTCTACAACATGGCCATGCTGCAAATTTTCCAAATCTTTATGCTCTGTTCCTGTTTTAAATTCTGGCTTTACATCACGCCTTTTCTGCCATAACTCAGCATAAGCTGTTAGAAATAATTATGCAGCATACTTAATGCCTTGCTGCTTGGAAATTTCTTCCACCAGATACTCTGGTTCACAACTCTTAAGTCCCACCTTCCACAAAGTCCAAGGGCATGGACACAATGCAGCCAGATTCCTTGCTATGGTGTAGCACAGGTGATCTTTGCCCCAATTCCTGATAAGTTCCTCATTTCTATTAGAGACCTCATCATCCTCATGGCCTTTACTGTCCACATTTGTATCAGCATTCTGCTCACCACCACATAAGTCTCTAAGACATTCCAAACTTTCCCTCGTCTTTTTCTCTTCTTCTAAGTCCTCCAAACTCATCCAATCTTTGCCCATTACCCAGTTCCAAAGCTTCATCCACATTTTCAGGTATCTGTATAGCAGCACCCCACTCCTGGTACCAATTTTCTGTATTAGCCTGTTTTGTGTTGCTATAATGGAATTTTCTGAGACTGGATAATTTATAAAGAAAAGAGCTTTATTAGGCTTATGATTCTGGGACAGCTGCATCTGGCATGGGCCTCAGACTGCATCTACTCATGGCAGAAAGTGGCAGGCAGCCAGTGTGAACAAGCAGATCACATGATGAGAGGAAGCAAGAGAGAGGAAGTGCGCGCACGCGCACGCACGAGAGAGAGAGAGAGAGAGAGAGAGGAGGTGTTAGGGTCCTTTAAACAATCAGGTCTCATGGGAACTAATAGAGCAAGAACTCACTCACTACCCCTCCTCCCCCAGGGAGAGCATTAATCCATTCATTAGGGATCCGCCCCTATGAATCAATCAGTTTCCAACACTGCCACATTGGAGATCAAATTTCCACATGAGTTTTGGAAGGGACAACTCATCCAAACTCCATCAGCAGGGCTGGGAGAGAGGAGACTCCAGTGAGCAGGAGAGGTGGCTGGTGCTGGAGAGGGGTAAAGCATCTGAGGAGGCTGGAGGAGGGAGGGGACAGTGGGTAAGGAGAAGAGTTGACCTCGTGCAAGCCAGGAAGCCACTTCTTTGAAGATTGTAGGGCAGGAGGAAAGGGAGGGGAAGGATTGAGAAATGACCTGGAGGTTCTCGGCAGAACAGGTCTGCTTGGAGAAGCCCCTGAAGAGGGCTGGGGTGGGAGTGTCGGCTGCTGTTGGGGTGGAGAAAAGGGCTGGGGGCAGCAGTGACTTCCACAGGAGAGGATGCACCAACACACTCACAGGAGATCAGAAGGTTCCAGGGCAGCTTCAGCTAAGTCCTGGTTGAGTCCTGGAGAGGACTCTGAGGGGAAAGCGTCTGGGTCTGATGGGACCCACAGCCCATGTTCTTCTGTGGAACAATTCTCTGGGCAAGTAAATAACGATGAGTCCCTCTAGGGGACACTTAGGGAATGGTGCTCTCCCCTGGTGGGCATAGCCTCCTTTGGAGATGCGCACTAGTGCTCTGAGTAGACCCCTGCTGGGTGCCCTTGTGCAGTGAACACACCCCACAACTGTGCATGATTTGCTCGTGCTCCACTGTACCTAGTGTTCTAACTACAATCCATTGAATTCCCAGGGCAAAGGATCTCAGGTGGTCACAGATACACCTGCAGTGGAAAGCCACAGGGTCAGTGCCCACAGAAGTGTGGCTGTGTGTCACGTCATACCCGCCATGCCAGCAGCTGAGTCCTGGCCAAGCCCCAGGTCACATCACCACCTCCCCAGGTGGCAAGCACCTCCTCAGAGGTCAGAGACAGCTCTTTCCTGCCACAGCGACAGAGTGGCCCACTTTGCAGGGGCCAGGAGTGCACCCCATCGTGGGATCTGCAGAGTTCCACCTTCCATTGCTGCAAGAGAAGGTTCCAGACAAAAACAAAACCCGGGCCCCCCGGCTTATCATAAAGTTGCTGTTAGCACAGGAATGCTGCTGAGGAATGTAAAGAAAATTACAACAAATATGAAAACCAGAAGGAGGGGCTTTCTCTGACAAGCTGAAGTACATTTCCCTGCAGTAGCATGGCCAAAACCAGAGGGAAAGTTCTGAGGGACGCAGCTACAGTTTCGGTAGACCGGGGGAGCCCAACAACCACGCTGGTTACTGGAGGGAGACACGGGGGGGCCCCTTCCGGCCACCTGGGCTCGTCCCGTCGCAGGGCACCCTGGGTGGCAGGGCGAGAAGTACAGGACGTGGTCGGAGGGCGCTGGGAGGGGCCGGAGCCAGGCGGGCGTGGCCGGCGCGG
>NW_007730117.1:81069-88362 GCF_000696425.1 Galeopterus variegatus | reverse complement strand
CGCCGGCCCGGCCCCGCCCCCGCCCCACCCACCGCGCCTTCCCATTGGTCTGCCACTGCGCCTCCCGTCCAATCGCAGGGCTTAGCGTCAGAATTCGAATTTCCGTTTTCGTTTGAATCTGGTGGAGGCGGAGGGCGGCGTCGCGGGACAACAGGCGGCCTTCAGTGCCCGGACGCCGGGCCTCCAGGGACGTGACCCTCTATGAAATTCAAGTTCATCTAATTACTGTTTCCACAACTCTGTTAGGCCTTCAAAAATAGGATTTTTATAGTTTACCTGGCTTTTTCCTAGTCATTGTGTTGAGCACCAGGCTGTTGCAACATCTATATCCTAAAGAGAAGCTGAAGTCGCGGCACATTTGTTTTTTAACAGCTTTTATTGAGATATAATGTACATGTCGTACGACTCACCCCTTTAAAGTGTGTGATTGGATGGATTTTAGTACATTCAGAGTTTTGCGATCATCACAGCAATTGTAGAACACTTCCATTACTCCCAAACTAAATCCCTTAGCCATCATCCCCAGTTGTTCAATCCCCTCCAACCCTAGGCAACCATTTACCTACTTTATTTTCCTACATATCTACTGCTTTTGGACATTTAGTAAAAAGTGTATCATACATTTATGGGGTCCTTCGTAACTGGCCTCTTTCACTTAGCATAATGTTTTCAAGGTTCATTGGAAGTTGTAGCATGTGTCAGTACTTCAATGCTTTTTATGACTGAGTAATGTTTATTTACATGGATATCCCACATTTTGTTTATTCATTCATCAGTTCGTGGACGCTTGGCTAGTTCCACCTTTGCACTATTGTGAATAATGCTGCTATGACTATTTGTATTCAAAGTTTTGTGTGGATGCATAGTTTTATTTCTCTTGGCATATACCTAGAAATGGATTTGCTGGATCATATGCTAACTCTACATTGAATCATTTGAGGAACTTGCAGGTCATTTCCAAAGTGGCTACGCCATTATACAGTTTTCCCAGCCATGTGTGAGGGTCTTAATTTCTCCATATCCTTACAACACTGTTTTTTCATGCATCTTTATGACTATAGCCATGGTAGTGGGTGTGAAGTGATATCTTATTATGGGTTTGATTTGCTTTCTCTGATGTCTACTGATGTCAAACATCTTTCCATGTGCTTATTGGCCATTTGTATATTTTCTTTAGAAAACTGCATATTCAGATTTTTTGCCAGTTTAAAAAAATGGGATATTTATCATTTTATCAAGTTCTAATTGGGTTTTTTAAATATATATTCTGAATACAAGCTCCTTCTAAGATATAAGATTTGTAAAATTTTTCTCCAATTCTGTGGTTTCCTTTTCACTTTCTTTCATGTTTCTTTTCACTTTCTCTATGGCATTCTTTGAACCACAAACGTTTTTAATTTTGATGATGTTCAGTTTATCCATTTTTTCTTTTATTGCTTGTGCTTTTGATGTCACTCCTAGAAAACCATTGCCTAATCTAAGATCATGAAGATTCACACTTATGTGTTCTTCTGAGAGTTTTATAGTTTTAGCCCCTCCAGTTTGGTCTAGAGGCACCCAAGGGAAAAGGCTGATGGGACCCAGAGCCCATGCTGGGAGGAAGGGGGTGCTGTGGGATGTGAGAGGAGGAGCATCTGGCAAGCAGGAGTGACCTCGATGGAACCCAGCCAGGAAGGGGCAGCTATGCTCCCTCGAGGAAGGGGGCAAGTGGAGAAGCATCTGGAGGACTGGAAGGGGGTCTTTGGAGGTGGTTTCTGGGATGAGAAAGTCTGGGGCAGAGCTGTGAGGAGTCTGGAAAGGGACTGTGTAGTGATACACTCTCCCCTGCTGTCCACTCCTCACCTGAGCCCTGGGATCCTATGCCTCCGCATCAGGTGTTGAACTGGCACAGGAGGGGCCAGGGTGGGGACTGGACAGCAGCCTCTCTGCTCTGTCGGGTGCCTTGAATTCTGTGACAACCACCATGTAGGGTCACACAGGAGCTGCATGGGCACCAAGTGAGAGCCCCACCTATTTCCCCAAAGGAGGGCCCTTCCCTTGGGGTGGGCAGAGCCAGTGATCACAGCTTTCATTGTGACTCCACCCTTCCCTGTGTCCTGGCTATGCCCCCATTAGGTTCATCTTTCTCATCCACCAATGTGCTGTGAGCATTGAGGCCACGCCCACTTCAGTGTTGCCTAGCACTGCTGCTCTGGCTCAGTTGCACATCTGCACTGTTAGCTGAAGGAAGTGATTCCCCAGTGCTCGGATGATGCTGATGTGCCCCCTTTACTTTTCCTTGCCCTGAGATGTCAGAGGAAACCTGACAGAGGAAATTGGCTGTGACTGAGAATAAAGTAAAGCCCCAGACCGAGCCCGAGGTCCCTCTGATGGTGAGACAGGGTCAGGACTCGGTGTTACTTCCAAGGCACAGGGCTTGTCCCTCTGCGCCTATTGAGTCACCTCACCAAAGTCTTCTCAGCCATCCCTGCCCCCTCGGCAGCCCAGCCCCTGCCCTCACCAGGCGCCCCCTGTCATTACTGCCTGTAGCCTGGCATTAGGACTGATGACCCAGTCCCCTAAATGTTTTCACCCTCTTTCCAGCTTCTCTGGTTGTGGCATAAATTTCCATTTGGAAGGTTACTTGGGATTAGGGGAAACAGGACTGAGAGGTTTCTGTCTCCCTTTACTCTCTTCACTTAGACATTTACTACCTGAAAAGCCTGCACTTCACCAGTGAGAATGGTGAGAATTGGGAAAATGGGTTTGGTTTGGTTTTGTTTTCTCCCAGGTTTCTACTCTCTAGAGACACTTTACATTTTATTTCTGAGTCTGTATCTCATATTAGAATTCCCTAGGATTCTGGTACCAGAGCACCTTTCAGTCGCTGCTCTCTGGAGGAACATGTGCTTATCTTCTGTGGAACAGATCCCGGGCAGCTGAACTTCACAGCTTGAATCTTGCCCAGATCATCTCAATCGGGGTTGCCACAGGCTTCATAGGGGGCATCTTTCTGAAGCATCAGATTTGCTTGATTCTTTTGAGAGAGAAAAAAACCTATTAATATACTTAGGGGTGACGTCCACCTAGATTTGTAAGATTGTTATAGAATTCTCTCTGAAATGATGCTTGGATTGTCCTTTTTTTGTTAGGTCCCCAGATACCTAGTAGTGTGCCCTCACTGACTTCTGCCGTTATGATACATTGACATAAACATTTGAGAAGTACTGGTGTGCAGCTCTCACAGCTCTGTAAGAGAGGACCGCAATGTCTGATTTGTATTTTGCCATCTGGCAGCTGCTGATACATGACAAAGCCCAAGAAGACTGAAGTTAAATTCCATTACTGCCTTTTTTGAGTCATGTTATCATTCCATTTCTTCAGCCATTTAGTGATCATTACAGCACCTTATAGGGTTGCTGGTGGCATTAAGTCAGTTGGTATAAGTAAGAATATTTTGTAAAAACTGTAAAGTAGGATGCAAGTACAGGGGCTTATAGATCTGAATATTACTGATTTCCTTTTCACAGCTAAAAGATTACCAATGGAGAAACAGCCCTGGTGGTCTTCCAGGAGCAAAGAACTAAATAAAAACTGGCAGTAGCCCTGATTCAACCACTTCTGGGGGGTGCCTGTTGCCTAAGGAGGTGAGTCTCAGCTGGTCAGGCTCCTGAGAACAGGGGGCTCAAGGGGCAGTAAAGGGTTATGATAACGATCATAGAAGAAGTGTCAGGGACTGGTTAAGAAGTCTGGATTTGACTGCTACCTCTCCCTCTGCTAGTGATATGATTTAGGTTCTTCTCTGAGCTTCTCCCTTGAAGCTGTACACACAAAGACAGACCACGAGCTTGTCTACCTCATTGGATCCTGCTGCAGGAAGCACAGGATGATGCTGATAACACCAAGGTCCGGAGCTCAATCCCTGTACTGGCCACCACCACCAAAAAAAAAAAAAAAGGTACAGGATAAGAGCTGCTCGGGAGGGTAGAGACAATGTGGGAAAGAGACTTTGAGAAGTGGGCACAAAGGGGCTACAGTAGGAGGGCCCGGTCCAGGTCAGGCAGGAAAGAGACTTTTGCCAGTTGATGGGGAAGAAAGGAAGTCAGAGGGCTTAGCCACTGAGGGAGACAAAGCATCTCTCCTAGCCCACATCATACATCAGTGGAGAGGACTTTGTGACATTAGCAGGGAGGCCTTTGTGACATCAGTTTATGTGAAGGAGCTGGAGGTAAGTGCCCATGCAGGCCAGCCTCTTGACCACCACTCATGGTGGAGGCTGGGTGCCCAGCTGCCAGCTGAGACAGCCCCACCCCCACCACTAATGATTGCTCTCTCTACCTCTCCCTCCAGCCCTCCTCCAACTTCTCCTCTCTGCATGTGCCTCAGAGCCGGTGCCTAGATCTGGCAGTAACCCAGGACTCCAGCTACGTAGAAAACAAACATTGAAGGAGCAAGGTCCAGGAATTGGTAAGAGTCCAGTGAGGTCCCCTGATTCCATGCTGCCAATGCTGGGCTCCAATTTCCCCCTGGGGCTCTGGAGAAAAGGGCTGGGGGCCCCTGATGCCAAGGGAGAATGGGGTGCTGGGGGGCCTAGGTCTCAGCAGGAGGGACCCCAGGCCAGGCAGCATGGCTCTTTCTGTTGCTGCCCTGTCTGTCCACTCTCTCTTCTCCAGACACCCCTGCTTGAGTCCTCACCACATGTGCCCTGGGTTGTCCCCCTGCTGGAAACACTAGGCTGACTATTGTCAAAAGCCCTGTGTTCCCACCCTGACTTGTTCCTGCTTTACTTTGTCTTTGGTTTGGGACAAGCCACCTCTCCTGCCTGGGCTTGAGTGTCCTGAGATAGAATTAGAGGGTGTCAAAAGTCCCTTTCAGCTCTAAGAATGAAAGATTTCCGGGCACACATGAAACATCAGGGAGACAGGGAGCTTGCCTGTCCTTTTCATTCCTGGATCCCTGCTATTAAGAACAGTCTCTGTCCCGTAGTGTGTGGTTCATGGTGAATACATGCACCCTTGTGAATCACAGCTGGGAGAAGGGCAGTCTTTCCTTCTCAGCCTCCATTTCTAGAGGTTTCCGTGGCTGTTCTTTTTTTTTTAAAGAGAATGCAGATTCAGATGCTCAGCTCTGTAGCTGTGAGTGAAAACCAACAAGACCCAAATTCTCTTTCCTTGGGAGTTGGAAGATTGTTTGTCAATTTGCGTCCCCATAGGGTGTGAGAGCTTTTCCTTGAAAACCCATTCCTGTCTGCTGCCCACCACTCTGGTCTGGGGAATGGGGCTGAGGGGGACAACCTCAGTCACTTTCCTGTGGTTCTCCACACAGAAAAAACAGGACCAGGAAACTCTGGATCAAGTGGAAAGAGGAACATGATTTCTTTGTTCACTCATTCCAAGTCTGAAGGGTTTGGGGAAAGACTCAGATGGGGAGGCCACAGGCTTGTCTTGCCCACTCCTGACCTGGAGAACGCTCACCCGTGCACCCCACCCTCAGCCCCACAAGGTCCCTGAGATTCTGGTCTCACTGGTGGGCCTGTCCTGGGTCTGTCCCTTGGTAAGGGATATTTCTTTCCTCTTCCTATAGCAGGAGAGTAGGTGTCAGCAGGTGAACTCCCTGTGGGAACAACTGCAGGTGAGTGGACTGTATGGCATCCCTCATGTCCCTTAGAGGACCTTCCTTTCCCTCTCTCAGCACCCATTTGGCTTTTCTCCCAAAGGCTCAGATTCAGACCACTGATGTCTTAATGTCTGAAAAGACACAGTTAGAGAGGGCCCTGGCTGATGCTCGCCATGCAGCTGGCAGAAAGCAGGTGCGAATCTGGGCACCCAACCTCCCTCAACCTGGTGCCTTGGCAGGACTTCGTGGGAGTCCTTTAGGCTCCATCTTGACCTCTGTCATTCCAGGGGAGTGTGAACATCTGGCAAGCTGCCTGTGCTCCTGTGAGCAGCAGAGAAAAGACCTGCAGTGGAGTCTGACCACTGTCTCCGCACAACAGAAGGAGGTGGAGAGGGTGAGTCCAGCTACCTGCCCTCAAGCTTGCGCCTCCACCCCTGAGGGAAAAATGGGCTTAGAGAATTAGATAGACCTGGATGTTCACATCTCAGCTGTAAGTGGTCTTAGCCCTTAACCTCTAATACTTTGTATTTCACCTACAAAATGGAGATAATAATAGTAACTCCCTCCTATGGTGGTTGTGAGGGTTCAACGGATTGTTAGTATGGAACCTGGTGATGCACTCAATACAGAGTCAAATGATAGTGTTGATAGTCATAACAATGGCAACATGACCCGATACCCCTGGGCCTCTGTCAGCCGGCTGTAAATCAGATCTCTTTCCCTTCCTCTTCCACATTTACTGAGTTCTTAGTAAAACCAACTGAGAACAAAGGCTTGGAAAATGCCTTGAAAAAGATGTCAAGTGTGATTCAGGGGGAGGAAATGTTACCACTGAATGGTTACTGTAGGTGTCAGTGTTAGTGTGCCCCGACTACATCTTCTCCCTGCCGAATCCTGACTTCGCCCACTCCTGACCTGGAGAACGCTCACCCGTGCACCCCACCCTCAGCCCCACAAGGTCCCTGAGAATCTGGTCTCACTGGTGGGCCTGTCCTGGGCCATTGGTGGCATTCCTAGGACCTGTCCCTTGCTGTTGCATCTCTGCCTCCCTGGTAAGAGACATTTCTTTCCTCTTCCTATGGCAGGAGAGTAGGTGTCAGCAGGTGAACTCCCTGTGGGAACAACTGCAGGTGAGTGGACTGTATGGCATCCCTCATGTCCCCTAGAGAATCTTCCTTTCCCTCTCTCAGCACCCATTTGGCTTTTCTCCCAAAGGCTCAGATTCAGATCACCGATGTCTTAATGTCTGAAAAGACACAGTTAGAGAGGGCCCTGGCTGATGCTCGCCATGCAGCTGGCAGAAAGTAGGTGTGAATCTGGGCACCCAACCTCCCTCAACCTGGTGCCTTGGCAGGACTTCGTGGGAGTCCTTTGGGCTCCATCTTGACCTCTGTCATTCCAGGGGAGTGTGAACATCTGGCAAGCTGCCTGTGCTCATGTGAGCAGCAGATAAAAGACCTGCAGTGGAGTCTGACCACTGTCTCCGCACAACAGAAGGAGGTGGAGAGGGTGAGTCCAGCTACCTGCCCTCAAGCTTGCGCCTCCACCCCTGAGGGAAAAATGGGCTTAGAGAATTAGATAGACCTGGATGTTCACATCTCAGCTGTAAGTGGTCTTAGCCCTTAACCTCTAATACTTTGTATTTCACCTACAAAATGGAGATAATAATAGTAACTCCCTCCTATGGTGGTTGTGAGG
>NW_007730117.1:74653-80122 GCF_000696425.1 Galeopterus variegatus | reverse complement strand
TGAGGGTTCAACGGATTGTTAGTATGGTGCCTGGTGATGAACTCAATACAGAGTCAAACGATGGTGATGATAGTCATAACAATGGCAGCATGACCCGATACCCCTGGGCCTCTGTCCGCCGGCTGTAAATCAGATCTCTTTCCCTGCCTCTTCCACCTTTACTGAGTTCGTAGTAAAACCAACTGAGAACAAAGGCTTGGAAATGCCTTGAAAAAGATGTCAAGTGTGATTCAGGGGGAGGAAATGTTACTGTTGAATGGTTACTGCAGGTGTCGGTGTTAGTGTGCCCCGACTACATCTTCTCCCTGCCGAATCCTGACTTTACCTTTCTATATTTGCAGTCCTACCACGACTTGATGAAAGAACAGGATGCTCTCCACCTGCATTTGGAGGACAACAAGTAGGAGGGGGAAGGTGGACGGCAGGTCTGGGGGGTGCTCAGCGTGGGTGATGTGGTGGAAGGTGGGAGGGGTACAGGTGAGCATGACAAGGTGGATGCACAGGTTTCAACATGTGCAGAGCCAAGCTCTGGCCCCAGCTGTGCCAGTGACTCATGTGTGGCCTCAGGCAATTCATGTCCACTCTCTGGACTGGCACTTGTGACTCTTGGTTCCTGGGATCCCCTTCCCATGACATGGTCCCCTGGTTGTGTGGCAAAGTCAGTGCATTGATCACCAAAGTGGCCTTTTCTGTTCCTCATTCTTTCCATTCACCACTACCTCTTGCCATAGGAACAATGATGAGGACCACAAGTGTCACCAGTCCCAACTGAAGAGGAAGCTTCAGGTCCTTGTGATGGAGAAGGCAGCTTTCCACCTCCAGATGAAGAAGCTTGAGACATGCAAGCTCTTGCCACAACAAGTGAGTGGCTGCAGCCCAGGGTTTTGGCTTTATGGGGGTGGGGTAGAGAGGGAGACGGCAGCCTATCCATTCTGCAGCTGCTCCCTCCATGGCTCACACCCCTGTGCTCTGGACAGGTGCAAACTTTGAAGGAAGAACATAGCCTGAGTCAGATCCACAAGCCAGAGACCTGCTTGGCCGATGTAAGCAGGAGGACAGGTAAGCTGGGGCTGGTGTGGACTGGGAGCAGGTGGGGGGAAGAGAAAGAGGTGTGTGCCAGCAGACGGCAAGTCTGCTCATCTGAGTCTCAGTGTTCCCGTCTGCAAGGAGGGGTGGGGTGCCCATTGTCAGCCACGCACAATTGTCTTGAGCACGAGAATGTGAAGAACTCTATTTGAAAGTGGTTTGAATGATTGACCATCATCTGGGCATGAGGAATGATTAGCCATTAAGCCATGGTCGGGAGTGAAGCTGAATTAGGAACTGTGGGTCAAGAAGAGGGTTTTGTGCAACTCCAGAAATCAAAATCTCTTATCATCCAGTTCCTTTCTCAGCTGAGCTTCCATCCCCGGAGCCTCCAACAGGGCCCAGCGAGGAAGAACGGTGGCTTCAGATGGAGCCTGAGCAGCTGCAGAAGCAGCTGGAGAGCCTGGCGGGTCAGCCCCAGGCTCAGGTAAAGGATAAGGGTCTGAGCCACCTGAACTGGGAGCAGGAGAAGCAGCTGCTGGAGCTGGGGTGGGCTGCAGTGGTCTGAGGCAAGCAGCACAGGCAGGCACTGGAGGGCATGAGGCACCACCATGCCACCACCAGCTGCAGGCTGTCCCAGGCCCCTGAGCTCCAGGAGCATCTGGCTAAGCTGTAGACTGGCTTCATCAGACTGGTGTGCCACAAGCCCTGCCATCCTGCCCTCCACACTCATCCCCTGGGCTTTTGTTTCTCCACCTGTAAACTGGGGTGGTGGAGACTTCCCATGAAATGGTAAATGGGAAGGCACCCTGTGCCACCTTCCCTGTGCTTGTGGGTCTCCAGCTACATCATGTGGCCTCTGATTGCTTCTCTACATCCAGACCAATTAGAACATTGAGGTCACCATTGCACTGTAGTTGGGGCAGCATGTAAAGATGGAGCTGGCTGAGAAGTTGTGCCAGAAAGAAAACAGCCAAAAGAAAAAAGAAAAGAAAAAGAAGAAGAAGAGTTAAACACCAAGATGAAGGAGAAAACACCCAAAAGGAGAAAATACCCAAAAGAAGAACAAAACACCCATAAAAGGAAGAAAACACCCAACATAGGAAGAAAACACCCAAAAGAAGAAGACACCCAAAAGAAGAACAAAACAACCCCAAAAAGGAAGAAAACCCCAAGCAGAAGAAAATACACCAAATAGGAAAACACTCCAAAGAGGAAAACACTCCAAAGAGGAAATCACCCCAAAGAGGAAGAAAACACCTCAAAAATGAAGAAAACACCCCAAAGAAGTAGAAAATACCCACAAGAAGGAGAAAACACCCAAAAGAACAAAACACCCATAAAACGAAGAAAACATCCAACATAGGAAGAAGACACCCAAAAGAAGAACAAAACAACCCCAAAAAGGAAGAAAACCCCAAGCAGAAGAAAATACACCAAATAGGAAAACACTCCAAAGAGGAAAACACTCCAAAGAGGAAATCACCCCAAAGAGGAAGAAAACACCTCAAAAATGAAGAAAACACCCCAAAGAAGTAGAAAATACCCACAAGAAGGAGAAAACACCCAAAAGAACAAAACACCCATAAAACGAAGAAAACATCCAACATAGGAAGAAGACACCCAAAAGAAGAACAAAACAACCCCAAAAAGGAAGAAAACCCCAAGCAGAAGAAAATACACCAAATAGGAAAACACTCCAAAGAGGAAAACACTCCAAAGAGGAAATCACCCCAAAGAGGAAGAAAACACCTCAAAAATGAAGAAAACACCCCAAAGAAGTAGAAAATACCCACAAGAAGGAGAAAACACCCAAAAGAACAAAACACCCATAAAACGAAGAAAACATCCAACATAGGAAGAAGACACCCAAAAGAAGAACAAAACAACCCCAAAAAGGAAGAAAACCCCAAGCAGAAGAAAATACACCAAATAGGAAAACACTCCAAAGAGGAAAACACTCCAAAGAGGAAATCACCCCAAAGAGGAAGAAAACACCTCAAAAATGAAGAAAACACCCCAAAGAAGTAGAAAATACCCACAAGAAGGAGAAAACACCCAAAAGAACAAAACACCCATAAAACGAAGAAAACATCCAACATAGGAAGAAGACACCCAAAAGAAGAACAAAACAACCCCAAACATACAGACTGGTTCCCGCTCACTGGCTGAGCGAGGCACGGGAGCAACGCCGAGGGTTGCAATCCCGTTGCCGGTCCCCGGTCCGGTACGGGGGCAACACTGAGGGTTGCGATCCGTTGCCGGACACGGAAAAAGACAAAAGACAAAAAAAAAAAGAAAAACATAAAAGAGAAACAAACAAAAGACAGTAAGAAAAAACAAAAAAATAGAAAAAGAAAAGAAAGCAGCAGGGTGCTCTTACCAGTAGTACAGTGTCAGGGGCCTATAGGGGAAGACCAGTAAAATCGGTCCCTTGGGCAGGCTAGGCCAAGGGGGGTCTTTAGTGCCAAGGCAGGCCAAGGAAGCACTTAGGGCAAGCTTATCAGGCCAGGGGTGCCCTTAGTGCCAGGCCAGGTCAGGCAAGGCCAGGGGGGTCTTAGAGGCAGTCCAGGCCAGGGGGGTCTTAGAGGCAGTCCAGGCCAGGCAGGCCCTTAAAGACACTCAGGCCAGGTGGGCCCTTAGCATGAATACAGGCCAAGGCGGGGGGCACTTAGGGGACTTGTGGTGCCATTAGTGGCAGGGTTGCCCTTATGGGCAGTGGTCTGCTAGGAGCAGACCAGTAAAAGGGGGCCATGCGGAAGGCCAGGCCAGTGGGTTCCTTGGGCAGGAGAGGCCAGGCCAGCCCTCAGTGGTAGGAGGCTCTTGGCAGCCTATGAGCCAGGGAAGCCCTTAGTGGCAGGTGAGGGCACAGGGGCCCTAGGGGCAGTTCAGGCCATGGGTGCACTTAGTGGAAGGCAAGCCCAGGCAGGGGCACCCTTAGCACCAGGCCAGGACAGAGATGGCCCATAGTTCCAGGTCAGGCCACCAGGGCCCCAGGGACAGGCCAGAGCAGGCCAGGGGGATCCTTGGCTCTGGGCCAGTCTTGGCCAGGTGGGCCCATAGTGCCAGTCCAGGCCAGGCCTGCAGGATACTAAGGATAGGCCAGGTCAGGCCAGGGGGGTTCTGAGGCAGTGGATCTCTGGTGCAGGCCTATCCAGGCCTACCCTTAGTGGCAGTGGGCCCATTAAAAGAAGGCCTGGCAAGGAAAGCCCTTAGTGGCAGGGCAGGTAAGGCCAGGGGTCTCTTAGAGGAATACCAGGCCAAGACAAGGGGGCCCTAGAGCGACTCTCTCTCTCTTTCTTCCTTCCTTCCTCCTTCACTGCCTCCTCCCTTCCCTAACCTTCCCTTAACCTTCCCTTAACCATCCCTTAACCTTCCCTAACCTTCCCTTATCCTTCCCTTAACCATCCCTTAACCTTCCCTTATCCTTCCCTTAACCTTCCCTAACCTTCACTTAACCTTCACTTAACCTTTCCTTTGCTCTTTCCTTCTTTATTTATTTAGGGTCTTTCTTTCTTTCTTTCTTTCTTTCTTTCTTTCTTTCTTTCTTTCTTTCTTTCTTTCTTTCTTTCTTTCTTTCTTTCCTTTCTTTGCTTCCTTTTCTTCCTTCCTTCTTTCTTTCCTTCCTTCCTTCCATCCTTCTTTGCTTCCTTTCTTTCTTTCTTTCCTTCCTTCCTTCCTTTCTCTCTCTCTCTCTCTCTCTCTCTCTCTCTCTCTCTCTCTCTCTCTCTCTCTCTCTCTCTCTCTCTCTCTCTCTCCTTTCCTTCCTTCCTTCTTTCTTTCTTGAGGGCCCCAGGGAAGCCCTTACTGGAAATCCAGGCCAGGCCAGAACAGGGGCTACTTAGAGGCAGGCCAGTCCAGGCCAGGGGGGCTTAGGGGGCTCTTTTCTTCCTTCCTGCCTTCCCTTCCTGCTGTCCCTTCCTCCCTTCCTTCCTGCCTTTCCTCCCTTCCTTCCCTTCTGGCCTTTCCTTCCCTCCCTTCCTGCCTTTTCTCCCATCCTTCCATTCCTGCCTTTTCTTCCCTCCCTTCCTGCCTTTCTTCCCATCCTTCCTACCTTTCCTTCCTGCCTTTCCTCTCTTCCTTCCATTCCTGCCTTTTCTTCCTTCCATCCTTCTTTCTTTCTTTCTTTGGGGGTTCTTTCTTTCCTTCCTTCCTTCCTTCCTTCCTTCCTTCCTTCCTTCCTTCCTTCATTTCTTTCCTTCTTTCTTTCAGGTCTATTTCTCTCTCTCTCTCTCTCTCTCCCCCCCATTCTTTCCATGTTTTCTTCTTTCTTCTAGCCCACGTATGTCCTTCCTGGCCTGCCCTGCCACTAACAGGCAGGAGGCCCTGGCCTGACATCCACTTGGGCCCCCAAGAAAGAAAGACACTCCCCCCGGGCCCCCCCCAGCCTGGCCTGCCTCTAAGAGACCCCCTGGCCTCATCTGGCCTGGCCTGCTACTAATA
>NW_007730117.1:66257-74618 GCF_000696425.1 Galeopterus variegatus | reverse complement strand
CTCTCTCTCTCTCTCTCTCTCTCCCCCCCATTCTTTCCATGTTTTCTTCTTTCTTCTAGCCCACGTATGTCCTTCCTGGCCTCCCCTGCCACTAACAGGCAGGAGGCCCTGGCCTGACATCCACTTGGGCCCCCAAGAAAGACACTCCCCCCAGGACACCCCCAGCCTGGCCTGCCTCTAAGAGACCCCCTGGCCTCATCTGGCCTGGCCTGCTACTAATGGTGCCGCTGGACTTTCCTGCCCTGCCACTAATGGTCCCTGGCCAGGCCTGCTAGGGGCCCCACTCCCACTGTGGGTGAGCCTGACCAGGTATACAGAAGAGACTCACTGGTTGGGCCTGCCTCAGGTCCTCCCTGGCCTGATGTGACCTGCCTCTAAGAGACTCCGACAGCAGGCTAGGCCAGTCCAGATGGTCTCTTATAGACAGGCTAGACCAGGGGGTGCATAGCACTAAGCAGGCCAAGGGGGCCATGGGCCAGGCCATTCAAAGAGGGTCATTAGTGGCAGGGCAAGCCAGGCCAGGTGATCTCTTAGAGGCAGGCCAGGGGGGGCTCTTAGCACAAAGACAGGCCAAGGGGCCCAGGGACAGGCCAGTCAAGGGGGTCACTTAGTGGCAGGGGTGCCCTTAGCAGCAGCGTGGCTCTTATGGCTGTGGTCTTCTAGGAACAGACTAGGGCCCTATGGCTAAACAACCAGTGGGTTCCTTGGGCAGGACAGGACAGGCCAGCACTTAGTAGTAGGAGGCCTTTGGAAGCATGCCTGTCCAGGACAGCCCTTAGTGGCAGGTGAGGACACAGGGGCCCTAGGGGCAGTGACAGACCAGGTCAGGACAGAGGTGGCCCAAAGTGTCAGGCCAGGACAGGCCAGCAGTTCCTTTGGGACAGCCCAGGAGAGGTCAGGCGGTCCTTGGCTCTGAGTCAGGCTGGGCCAGGCCAGGCTATGGAAGCCCTAGGGGTAGGCCAGGCAGGGCCAGGGCTTCCTTAGCAGCAGGCCATGCCAGGTTATGGGGAACTTGGGATAGGCCTGCCTGGCCAGGGGAGCCCTAGTGGCAGTCCAGGCCACTCTAGGGGGTTCATAGAGGCAGGCCATGGCATGGGTCTCTAGGGACAGGCAAGACCACTGGGGCTCTTTGTGCCAGTCCAGGCCCTAGGGGCAGGAGGCCCTAGGGGCATGCCAGCCAAGGGACCCCTTAGTGCCAGTACAGGCCAAGGGAGCACTTGGGGCAAGCCTGGCAGACACTTACCAGAAAGGGGGCCATTAGCAGCAGGGGGGCCCTGAATAGTAGACCTTGCCATGAAGGCCCTTAGTGCCAAGTATTCTGTTATAGCCACACAAAATGGACTAAAGCAGAAAATTGGTACCAGGAGTGGGGTGTTGCTCATAACAGACACTTGAAAATGTAAAAAGGCTTCAAAACTGGGTGTTGAGAGTTTGGAGGAGTTTGGAGGACTCAGAAGACAAAAAGATGAGGGAAAGTTTGGAATGTCTTAGAGACCTATTAAATGGTGGTGAGCAGAATCCTTATGGAAATATGAACTGTAAAGACCATTTGAAGGAGTTCTCAGATAGAAATAAGGAGTTTATTGAAAACTGGGGCAAAAATCACACTTGCTGTGAACTGGCAAAGAACTTGGCAGCATTGCATCCATGGCCTAGGACTGTGTAGACATTAGAACTTAAGAGTTGTGAAACAGAGTATTTGGTGAAAGAAATTTCTAAGCAGGAAAGCATTAAGGGAGCTGCATGGCTACTTGTAATAGCCTGCTCTGAGTTATGGAGGCAAAGGCATGACATAAAGCCAGAATTTAAAAGGGAAGCAGAGTGTAAAGATTTGGAAAGTTTGCAGTCTGGCCATGTGGTAGAGAAGCAGAGAAAGTTTTCAGAATGAAAATTCAATGGTACTAGAAGATTAACACAAAAGAATGGGATTATCAATGGAAGGAGAAAAAGGCCCTGAAGACATTGCAAAAGCCTCTGGAGCCAACGCTTCCATTTCAGGCCCAAAGATCGAGGGAGACAAAATGGTCTTGGGGAACTGGCTTGAGAAGCCCTCCATGGGTTCACTGCTCAGGGCTACCTTGGGAAACTTCTAGCACCAGTACCCCAGCTGCTTTGGCTGCTCCAGCTGTGGCTAAATTGGCTCCAGGTGTGGCTGGACCCACAGCTTTGGAAAATACAAGCCAGAAGCCTTGGTGGGGTCCACATGGTGTCAGGTCTTCAGGCTCATAGAATCCCAGAGCTAAGAAGGCTTGGGAGCCTCCACCCAGATTTCAAAGGATGTATGGAAGAGTCTGGGGGCCCAGGAAGAGATCTGTCACAGGAGCAGAGTCACTGCAGACAGCCTTTGCTAGAGCAATGCCAAGTGGAAACATGGGGTTGGAGTTGCAGCAGAGAAACCCCATCAGCACCATGTCTAGTGGAGCCATGAGAGCAGGACTACCATGGAGACCCCAGACCTGTGGAGCTACAGAGTGGAATGACAGCCTGGGATTGCTGAAGTGTGGCCTGCAACCAGGAAAGTCATAGGAACAGAGCTGCCCAAGGACTTCCAGACCCAACCTCCACACCAGCATGTATAGGACATGGACCATGGACTCAAGGTACATGATTTACCATCTTTGAGATTTAATGCCTGCCCTGCTGGATTTCTGACTTGCTTAGAATCTGACACCCCTTTCTTTTGGCCTAGTTCTCCCTTTTGGAATTGGAATATGTACCCTATGTTTGTCCCATCACTGTATCTTGGAAGTAGATAAATTATATTGATTTCACAGATGAGACTTTGAACTTTGGACTCTTGAGTTGATACAAGTTAAGACTGTGGGGATGAAATGAATGTATTTCATGAGTTTTGAGGACATGAGTTTTGAGGTGCCAGGGGCAGGCCATGCCATAGTAAATTGATTTAAAATGGTGGTCAGGTATATGGTTCTGAGGGCTTTAAAAGAAGAGCACATGAGAACCTCTCTGTCTCTGCTTTCTCTGCTTCTACCATCTTGCAATGTGAGACCCCTGGGTCACTGTTGCCACCACCAGATGGAATTTGGACTTCCTAGCCTCGGAAACTATAAGCAATAAATTTTTTTCTTTGTAAATTACCCAGTTCTGAGTATTCTGCTATAGCAACACAAAACTGACTAAAACAGGGGCCCTGAAGCAGGCCAGGCCAGTAGGTCTCTTGTGTAGGCCTGCCCTTAGGTGCAGGCCAGGAAAGGCCAGGGGCACTCTTAGTGTTAGGGCAGGCCAAGAGGGCCCTGGTGCAAGCCATTTGAGGAAGGTCCTTAGTGGCAGGACAGGACAGGCCAGGCCAGACCAGACCAGGGGGTCTCTTAGAGGCAGGTCAGGCCAGGCTACGGGTCCCTTAGCACCAAGCATGCCAAGGGGGCCGTAGGGCAGGCCATTCGAGGTGGCCCCTTAGTGGCAGTCCTGGCCAGTCCAGGCCAGTGTGGGGCCCTTAGCAATATTTTATCATCATTTATACTTAGCCAGAAAATTTTACTTTTCATTAAAGTATCAAACTTATTCATGAAATATCTATTTTAATAATTATCCTTATTTTTGTAGTTTCTTCAGAATCTACATTTACGTTTTTTTCCACTCTTGCATTTGTGTATTTTTATTTGATTCAAATTTAATTCATTAAAATAAACACTGAAAGTGAATACATGATTTTTGTTCAGTTTTTATTATTCATATAAACAGCTTTCAGATTTATTAGTCTGTCATTTTCCCCTCTTCTGATAATTTGATTTCATTTTTTTGTATTTAGCATATCCATTCTCCTGTGAATCTTGGGTTTGTTATTATTTTCTTACCTTCTTATGATGAATAAGTAGTTTTAGAATATTTTGATATTTACTGTTTAATAATGACATATAAGAGTGTGAATTTGCTTTAGAAAAGAAATTTGACTTTATCTGCTTTGTTTTAGCAATTTAACTATGATGGACTTCAGTATAATTTTCTCCTCTTTTCTTTTTCATTCCCAGTTGGGGTTTTGTTTTTTAATCTGTGGATTGATGTATTATACCCATTTTGGAAAATCCTCAGCAATTACACCTTCAGTGATGGCTTCTGCCCCCTTCTCTCTCCCCTCTCTGTCCTGCTCTGAGTCCAATTACACATACACATTTGTAATGAGGCTCATCCATCTCTGCTTCTTCCCTCTTCCTCAGGGAAGGCCCTTCAGGGATTTGGATGGAAATTCTCCTAGGTCACTGGTCAAGCATGAAAGACTGTGGCAAATCCACTTGTGACCTTTGGAGGTTTCAGCTTGCTGCTTTAGCACCCATGCCCTGCAGCTTTCAAATATGGCAAAAATCTTGAGGGACCAATCAGCAGGCTCTTTCCCTCTAAGGAAACATTTTCTCCCAAGCACTTTGAGATTCAGGCAGATTTTACTCTGACTTTTAGGAACCCTTTGCCTGGCTCCTCAATCCTCCATGTTCATCCCCAGAACACAGACAATGTCCTGTGGGAAAACACTGACCATGCCAGTGCTTCTCGATTTGTGTGATCTCTCACACCAGCACCAGCCCTGAGTGACTAACCAATACTTCCTCAGTTTCTTGGTCCCCCACCTGGGCCAAGTGTAATCATCAGTCCCTGTTGAGAATTCCTCAATCCTCCATGTTCATCCCCAGAACACAGACAATGTCCTGTGGAAAACACTGACCATGCCAGTGCTTCTTGATTTGTGTGATCTCTCACACCAGTACCAGTCCTGGGTGACTAACCAATACTTCCTCAGTTTCTTGGTCCCCCACCTGGGCCAAGTGTAATCATCAGTCCCTGTTGAGAATAAGCAAAAACCCTGCCTTAGAAGTCTCCCTCTATGAAATTCCAATTCATCTATTTATTGCTTCCACAACTTTGTTATGCCCTCAAAGTAGGATTTTTGTAGTTTATCTGGCTCTTTCCTAGTCATTGTGTTGAGAGCATTGAGCTGTTCCAACATCTATATCCTAATGAGAAGCTGAATTGTGGCACATTTGTTTTTTAACAGTTTTATTGAGATATATTTTACATGCCATACAATTCACCCATTTAAAGCATGTGATTCGATGGATTTTAGTACATTCACAAAGTTGTGCGATCATCTCAATTGTAGAACACTTTCATTACTCCAAAAATAAATCCCTTAGATATCATCCCCAATTATTCCATCCCCTCCAACCCTAGGCAACTGTTAATCTACTTTATTTACCTATAAATTTCTCTATTTTGGGCATTTAATAAAGAAGGTGTCATGCATTGTGGGGGTCTTTTGTGACCGGCTTCTTTCATTTACCATGTTTTCAAGGTTCATGTGAAGTTGTAACATGTGTCAGTACTACAGTCCTTTGTATGACTGTGATATCTCACTGTGGATTTGATTTGCCTTTGTCTGATGACTAATGATGTCAAACATCTTTTGATGTGCTTGTTGGGGCCATTTGTATATCTTCTTTAGAGAACTGTGTATTCAGATCCTTTACCAATTTTTTAAAATCTGTTCTTTCTCTCTTTATTTTCAAGTTGTCATAGTTCTTTGTATATTGTAGATACAATGTATCCTTAAAAGATACATTATTTGTAAAATTTTTCTCCAATTTTGTGGTTTTCTTTTTACTTTTCACTTTCTTGATGTCATTCTATGAAGCACAAAAGTTTTAATTTTGATGATGTCCAGTTTATCTATTTTTTCTTTCATTGCTTGTGCTGTTGATGTTATGCCTTGAAAAACATTGCCTAATCTAAGATTATGAAGATTTACACTTATGTGGTCTTCTGAGGGTTTTATAGTTTTAGCTTCCCCAGTTGGGTCTTGATCCATTTTGACTAATTTTTGCATACAAGGTGAGATAGGGCTCCAACTCATTGTTTGCATGTGCATGTTCAGTTGTCCCAGCACCATTTGTTGAAAGGCCTTTTCATTCTCCTTTGAATTGTCTTGGTTCATAAATTTTAACGTTTTTTAGGGTCATTATTTTCTAAATGGTTAGGAGTTGTAACTTTCATTTCGTTTTGAGCTAATATTTAAGAGGTTTGCTTTTTCTTCTTAAATGATTGGATTTTTTTGGATGTCCTGCCACCATTAATTTTTATTATTAGCGTATTGTGGTGATATATTGTTTCATTGCCCTGGAGCTCCCCCACACTGGCATCCTCCCAGCTCCAAATCCAGTGCAGCACAGGGGCTTGTTTCTGAAAAGTTCTGGTAGAAGTCTGGGCCATGTTTTTCATCCAGCCAACTTAGGGAAGTGGGGAGGACTTTGATGGAAAGTGGAGTGGAGTGGAGCCCCAGGAACGGGCCCAGCAGGAGTTCCCACACACCTGCTTCCCCCACCTCACAGACATCACTAATCAATCACAGCACTCTGCACAGCTGAGCCCAGCTGAGCCCCCCGAATCCACCCCCCCCAAGTGCTCACAGCACACTGTTCATAGCACCTTTACTTGTGATAACCAAAAACCAGAAACAGCCCATGTTCATGAACAGATGCATGGATAAACACAATGTGGTCCATCCACACAATAAAATATTACCCAACCATGAAAAGGAAGGAAATCCTGACACATGCTTCAATGTGGATGGACCTTGAGGAAATTATGCTCAATGAAATAAACCAGACACAGAAAGACAAACACTGTGTGATTCCACTCATAGGAGGTCCCTAGAGTTGTCAGATCCATAGAGACAGAAAGTAGAATGCAGGGTTCCAGGGGCTGGGGAGGGACATGGGGAGTGAGTGTTTAATGGGGATAGAGTTCCAGTTTGGAAAGATGAGAAAGTTCTGGAGATGATGGTGGTGATGGTTGCACAGCAATGTGAATGTGCTCAACACCACTGAGCTGTGCACTTAAAATTTATTAGGATAGTAGATTTTGTAAGAAAAAAGAGGATAAAGAAAAAAATCACACTAAAACCACACAAGAAAACATTCGTGAGATGGGGGATTTGAACGCTGTATGTTAAAAGATCATGAGAGAGTCCATATCTTTTAGAAACACTTTCTAAAATGCTTACAAGTGAAATAAACCCCCTCCTCTCCTCTCCTCACCACAATTGAGATAATGAACGTAACTCTCACCCCTAAAAGCTTCCTTGTGCTCCTTTATTCTCCATCCTCCTCACCCCTCTTCACACTCCCTACAGGCAATCCCTGACCTGCCTTCTGTTGCTATAGATTAATTTTCTAGAACTTTATGTAAATTGGAACATACAGTATGTACTCATTTTTGTCTGGCTTCTTTCACTCAGAATAATTATTTCAAGGTTTGAGCGTGTTGTTGCGTGTATCAAAACCTCATTTTTTATTGCTGAGTAGTATTCCACTGAATAGATGTACCACAATTTGTTTATCCATTCTCCTGCTGATGGACATTTGGGTTGTCTCCAGTTTTCAGCTATTACAAGTAAAGTTGCCATGAACGTTTGTATACAAGTCTTTGTGTGGACACATGTTTTTATTTTTCTTGGGTAAATACCTAGGAGTGAATGGCTGGGTCATATGTGATCAGTTTATGTTTAACTTTTTAAGAAATTACCAAATTGTTTTCCAAAGTAATTGTGCCATTTTACACTCTCACCAGAATTGGATGAGAGTTCCAGTTCCTTCACATTCTCAACAACACTAGGTATACTCAGTCTTTTTAATTTTAGTCACTGTGACGGGTGAGTAGTGATACCTTAACCTTATTATGGTTTTAAATTGCATTTCCCTAATGACTAATAATGCTGAGCATCTTTTTATGTGCTTATTTGCCACCCATATAAAGAGTTTTGAAAGAGTGTTATGTTTTTTATAACAGACGTAACTAAGCCTGTAACTATAAACATGGTCTTTGAAATCCATCAGCACAGGTTTCACTTCCTGGCTTGGCCACTTACTCTGCAACTGAGAGTGAGTTGCTTACCCTCTCTGAACTTCATTTTCCTCTTGTGTAAAGTGAGGACAATAGAACCTGGTAAGGTTTGAATGAAGATCAAATACTTAATGCTTTTAAACTATGTAACTCAAGGCCTACCCTATAGAACTTAATAAATATTACTAATAATTATTATAACATCCACCATTGTTCAGACTTGAATTGTAACAAGCAAGACCCTGGCATACCTCAGAAACTAATCTCTATGGAAAACAAATGGAAAAAAAAAAAAAGAGAGAAAAAAAGAAACTAAACGGTGCTTTGTATCCAATACAGTAGATATACATGATTTTTTATCCTTAGGTATGTGAAGAATGAAATTTAGTACAAGTTTATTATATCAGAACTGAGAGTCCTTAGAGATATTTAAACCAACCCGTGCCTTAACCCAGGTCCTTTAGAAAGCAGAGCCTAAGCAAGAGTCACAATGGTGCGACTTTACTTAGGAGG
>NW_007730117.1:59668-65364 GCF_000696425.1 Galeopterus variegatus | reverse complement strand
GTGTGACAGGAGTGCTCGCTCAGTACTCAGAAATTGCCTGGAAGGCTTGCAAAGAGAAAGCACACTTTATGGGAGCTCAAGGAAAGCGAAAGTGGAGGACACTGCTCGGACAGCTCCCCTCCTGTTTTGTGTTGCTATAACAGAAATACCTGAGACTGGGTAATTTATAAAGAAAAGAGCGTTATTAGGCTTACGATTCTGGGACAGCTGCATCTGGCATGGGCCTCAGACTGCTTCTACTCATGGCAGAAAGTGGCAGGCAGCCAGCGGGAACAAGCACATCACACGCGAGAGGAAACAAGAGAGAGAGAGGAGGTGCCAGGGTCCTTTAAACAACCAGCTCTCACGGAAACTAATAGAGCGAGAACTCACTCACTACCCCTCCTCCCCCAGGGAGGGCATTAATCCATTCATGAGCGATCCGCCCCCATGACTCAATCAGTTTCCAACACTGCCACATTGGAGATCAAATTTCCACATGAGTTTTGGAGGGGACAGCACATCCAAACTCCATCACCTCCCATGGTCAAGATTCACTTGATGGAGAGCAATCTCCCTTCACTTCTGGAGAATGTCATCCAGTGCCGTGGTGGCCATGTGGGCACACACATCCCATGCCTTGCATTGTGGCATTTGATCTTAGTCCAGAAGTCAGTGAGCAGCTTAGTGCAGGTGGGGCACCGGCCAAGGGAGAGAGAGAAGAAAGTGCACAAGATTTATGTCCTGTCTCAGGTTGGGTGCCCTGGAAGCAAGAGGTTCTAAGAGGAAGAGATTCCAGGAAGCACTGGGGAGTTGTGGGAGGGAAAATGGAGGGGAAGGAAGCTGAAATAGGCTGTGGTGAGAAGAGGTTACTGTCGTGGGTATCTGGGCTCCACCCTACTGGAGACCTCTGGAATATAAGAAACATTTCAGGATTTTCCCACATTAACTTCTATCTCTCCTCCCCCACAAGTAAGGAAGAGAGTCCCAGTTGTTGGCAGTAGGGTACATTTGGCATGTCCTAGAATAGTGAGTGCCATATCTGCTACATCAGGAGTCAGCAAACTTCTTTTTAAAGGGCCAGAGAGTAAATCACACAGATGAGTGGGCCACATGGTTTCTGTTGCAACTAGTCAACTCTACCATTGCAGCTCAGCCATAGACAGTACATGAACTAAAGGGGTGGCTGTGTCCCAGTACAACTTTGTCTACAAAAACAGGCAGCCAACCTGCAGGCCATAGCTTTCAGACCCCATGTCACATGTATGATGCATCCCTGTGCCACACGTGTAATTTTGCAGATGGAGAAACTGAGGCCTAGTAGAGAAAGGTAACTGGTCATATGACCAACCAGAGGCACCTCTACTGATTTTCTGCCCAATATTTTCTCCTCTATACCTTGCTACCTCTTTATCGGGGCTTTTGTGTATGTTTTCAGGGAATGGGCAGCCAGCACCCTTCCAGAAAGTATCTGTTAATTCTTAAATAGTGGAAGTTTATTTCCTCTTGGTGGCTAGAGAGGTTCCAGGGACTGAAGCCTTGCAGTCTCCCCGAATGGATCAGAGCAGCTTCCTCTCAGAGCAAGCGTCACCAGTGGGGCTGCTTCAGAAGCCTTCCCCGTGCCAGGCCTCTTCCATCAGCCTCTGCCTCACTGCCTTGGCAGAGCATCTCCCGGCAGCGGCCACAAAGCGCAGAGTGAAAAAGTAGTTAGAGCTTTGGATCCTGTAAAAATCTAAAAATATCCAGGAATGTGTGCACATATGTGGCCCTTCTGTGATCAAAACATCTGGGGAGAAGATCAAATCCTCCTGCTTTAATTTGTCTAAAATTCTACAAGGACCTTGAAAAGGAGAGGAAGTTGGAAATCATTGACTTTACTTGGGGGGGAAGGACGTCACAATGTTTTGTTTTCTTAAGACAAAGTAAGTTATGCGTATGCAGAATCCTCCCCTGGGATGAGTCCTGGACCTCGATTTCCTCGGGATTCTGAAGACTGTTTCTCATAACGGGGGTGGAAAGTTCACTGGCTACAGGCTTGAATTCCTGATTTGATGGCTTTTTTTTTAAAAAGGAAGATTAAAATGCTAAGTCCCTCAATCAAAATATTAGGAGTGGTGATAATGTAACAAATCATTAAATGTCAGATTTGAAGAAAGCCTGATGCAAGCCAGGCATTTGTCAGATGGGGAAACTGAGGCCCAGAGAGAGAGCTTTCCTGGTGTCACATGGAGGGTAGAAGAGGAAGGGCTGAAGAGCCTGGGTCCTGACTTCCAGACCATGGTTGCTTTGGGAAGAGTTGGAGCAAAGTTTCAGTTCTGTTCTGCCACTTCTAAGCCATATGACCTCGTCTGTGGACTAAAATGATAAAGGTTGGTTCTGTCTAAGAAGCAGGTTCAGAACCTCCAGACCTTGTGCAGCTCTCTTCATTACTAATCATGGCCCGAAACCCTAATTGAGTTCCTGGTAATATGGGCTGGCTGATGTGTGAACCTGGAATTCCATTTGGCTTCTGGTTTGACTCCTTGGCCAGAAGCCAGCTCACTGGCCTTTAGGGGTACCCTTTCCCTAAGCTACACCCTAACTCTGGAGCAGGGAAAACAAGCCACTCCCTAAAACTTAGGCTGCCTGACTAAGCTACCCACCCATGCTTTCCATCCATGCCAGTCTTTGATCCCACTGGCCTTTGGACATGAACAGTGGCTTCTTAGCCCACTCCTCGCAGAGGAGGTGAGAGGAAGGCCCAGAGTAGGAGTCCCAAAAGAGAAGATGCAGAGGGAGAAGAATCTACACAGAGCCTGCTACTCAGACACCAGAACTTTTCAATCTGCCCCTCACATTGAGAACTGTAATCCAAGCATGGCCTTGACTTGATCTCTGCCAGAGGTGGTGCCTAGTACACACTCTAGAGGCCAACCTTTCTGTATCTCTCCAATGCATCCAGTGGGACCCATGGCCAGGTCCACTAGGGGCATAGCTGTCACCCACCAGAGAGAAAATCATGAATCATCAATACAGTCCTAGAAGTATCTTGGCAGCGCTGTTTGTCTAATCCTCTCCGCTATTGCTACTTGGTCCCACACGGGGCCATTGAGATGGGTCCCACACACCCAAGGTCTTCCTGAATGCGTCTTTCATGCTGCCACACTCTCTACACTTAGCCAAAATGTCACGTTCTCTCATATTAGCCATGTGGCTAACAAGCCGAAGACTACATAATGGACATCCCAGAGCAACAAACCATGATTGCAACCAAAACACCCCAAATTTGCCACCACCTTATCAAGTGATTATTGTGTATTCCCTTCTATTTTAATCAGTCCACAGAATGTCAAAAAAAAAAAAAAATGCCCCTTTTGCCACAGAGGAAAAAAATTCTCAAGTTATGTCAAAACCTTCCTTCTCACCTTGTTTCTTCTGCTTGGTACCAGCCTTAAGAGCTGCAGGAGCCTGGATGTATCCTCCTGCAGGTATCCTTAGAAGTTGCTCATACCTCCCAAGTTGGATCCACCCAATGCCAGCTCTCTCAGGGGTCCTGATTCTCCAAAGTTCCAAAGAGTTAACAAGACAAAAATGCTGTGCCAGGACTCACTTGCAGCATCTGGAAAACACACACTAATATCAAAGTCAAATGCCAACTAGATAGGCCAGCTTCTGGAGATAAAGACCTGCGATTAAATGAGATTAAAACTACTCCTTAGAGCCCACCTCTGTGGATTGAGAGCAGCCAAATGGCAAGGATCAGCTTCAACTAATCTTCACTTTTAGGGCTGACCTGTCTAACATATTGGTTGATCACATAAGTATTTTTTTAAAAGAATCCCAGGATATTTTTTTATTTGGGAAGTAGGGAAATGGGACTAGAGAGCTACTTGGTCTGTTTTTAGTCTAGATATTAGACTAGAGAGGGAAGTGAAGTTATATTGATCCCAGGATGCTTGTGATTTCTACATTCTGTAGGTGTAGGACTGATACCAGGCACTTCTTAGAGATCCTGTTGACTAAGGTAACTTTACATCCAGTTTTGCCCAGGGAAGTCCCAGCATGTTTTCCTGACTTCCTGTCTGGTTTAGCTTTTATCCAGGATATATATTATTTTTATTTTTAGGAGGTTACTTTGTTCTGCTATGCACACTGTATAAACCTGTCTGGTTAGCTTGCTTGTACAAAGTGGCTGAGTATTATTTCCAGATGAAAGTTAGAAAGGTGAGACTATGTGGCCTAATTAGCATATAAACCATAAGGAAAATGGGCTGAGTTGCCCATTCATCGGTTCCAGGTCCATACACAAGAGAAGAGGTAAGGACTGGAGAAGAGGCCTCATGAAGAGTCAGACAAGGTTTTTCTGATACTCTTGACTTTTCTGGCTCAAGGATAGTAGCCACATCCCCAAGTTAAAGAGAGAGGACCAAAATATGGGTCATGTTGGCTGCAGGCCCCAACTTCAGGAAAGGAAAGCTAAAATACCTCCTCATACACTCTGCTCATAAACAGGAGTAGTCTAACATGGGTGATGAGCATCGCTCTAGTGGGGCACTAAGGTAATGCTGGTAAAGGAATTTCAAACACTTGCTAATTCCAGTCATCTCATATAGATGGTTAAGGAGCCACGTTGAGAAAAATTCTGGTTTGGCAAGAAAGACAGCCATTGATTTGTGTTGTTGGCCATGGCTCAAGAGCAGAAAGCATCTGTGTACATCTGTGCCAATGAGAAAAACTTTCAATAGAAGGAACAAAGAAATTTAAAAATTCTTCCTTCCACATGGCATGCCTTATCGGATGGATCATTTTTCCTTTTGGGGCTGATGATGTCTGTATCTTTTATTGGTAAAGAAGGGCCTAGGGCTATTCAAGCTTAGGGGACCCTTCTCTTCTACCATTAATTTTGTAAGGACGGATAGGTTGTGAGATTTAAGTCTACTGCACTAGATCTTTTTTTTTTTTTTTTGTCTTTTGTTTTTTNATCCCCAAGTTAAAGAGAGAGGACCAAAATATGGGTCATGTTGGCTGCAGGCCCCAACTTCAGGAAAGGAAAGCTAAAATACCTCCTCATACACTCTGCTCATAAACAGGAGTAGTCTAACATGGGTGATGAGCATCGCTCTAGTGGGGCACTAAGGTAATGCTGGTAAAGGAATTTCAAACACTTGCTAATTCCAGTCATCTCATATAGATGGTTAAGGAGCCACGTTGAGAAAAATTCTGGTTTGGCAAGAAAGACAGCCATTGATTTGTGTTGTTGGCCATGGCTCAAGAGCAGAAAGCATCTGTGTACATCTGTGCCAATGAGAAAAACTTTCAATAGAAGGAACAAAGAAATTTAAAAATTCTTCCTTCCACATGGCATGCCTTATCGGATGGATCATTTTTCCTTTTGGGGCTGATGATGTCTGTATCTTTTATTGGTTAAGAAGGGCCTAGGGCTATTCAAGCTTAGGGGACCCTTCTCTTCTACCATTAATTTTGTAAGGACGGATAGGTTGTGAGATTTAAGTCTACTGCACTAGATCTTAAGAAAGCATTCTCTTTCCCTTTTATGCTCTTTTCCTTGGGAGTGTCCTAAGAAGGGCCTAGGGCTATTCAAGCTTAGGGGACCCTTCTCTTCCACCATTAATTTTGTAAGGACGGATAGGTTGTGAGATTTAAGTCTACTGCACTAGATCTTTTTTTTTTTTTTTTGTCTTTTGTCTTTTTCCGTGTCCGGCAACGGATCGCAACCC
>NW_007730117.1:49235-58668 GCF_000696425.1 Galeopterus variegatus | reverse complement strand
CGCCTCGCTCAGCCAGTGAGCGGGAACCGGTCTGTATGTGGGATCCGAACCCTCGGGCGGGAGCACCGCCGCGCTTCCCAAGCGGCGCACTATCCAGTGCGCCACCGGGCTGGCCTGCACTAGATCTTAAGAAAGCATTCTCTTTCCCTTTTATGCTCTTTTCCTTGGGAGTGTCCTTCTTTAGCTCTGCTCATGTAAATGACATCTCTTACAATGAGCTAGGATGGCTTTTGGTGTAGGCCGAGTCTATCTAGGGACACCACATTGGACCTTACAGTTCAGATGTAGTCTAGCCTATTTCACCAGGCTGGGAAGAGTTGGTGCCAAAGCTTTCTCTGAGGTAGCAAACATTTTTCTCTTGTTAGCTTTGTGCATTTGTACTTTGCTCATGGAGCTAGCAGGACTGGTGCCAGACAAAGTGGGAAGCTGATCAAGGACTCATGAACCTGAGATCTTAGCAAAATATCTTATCATCTGATCCCTACCACCAATAATATATATTTTCCTGAAGATATAAAAATCAGAGATAATGTATATAAAGTGCCCAAGACTCAGGTCCCTATTACACAGGTAGCTATTACTATTATCATTATAATTTGACCAATGTCACTTTGAGACCAAATCTTTCCTCATCTTTGTGGTGACCAGAAGGTAATTCCCCTGAGAAAACAGCCGAACAACAGGTGATGTGAATCTAAGACCCATTAAGACCTCTAATTCTAAGACCTCTAAAGACCCATTATTAAGAAATCAACACAAATTCCATCCTATATTCCATCATTCAAGTGAATGTGTAGAACACAATGGAAAGTCTACTGTCAGACTTTGCTTCCTAGGATTTGTACCTTGTAGGTTTTCATTATGTCTCTCTTTAAAAATATTCTGGAATCCAGAGAGTTTCCCCAGATAATGCTTGCTCATCAGCAGGCTAGGTGTGAGAGATGCAGACTCCAGATGCAGTGTGTTCAGCCACAGGGAACTCTGGAGACCCTTTGGCAAGTTTGGCAAGCTGTCCTCAGGTGTTGGAAGCTGAGCGGTGAGTATGCATGCCAGCTCCTTCCACAGAATGGTCACCATGCCACTGCAATGGGCCAATGTGGATGAGACAGCTCATGGGAAGGAACTTATTTACATCATTAAGAACAACTGTCAGGACAGGATTTATAGATGTTGGCAAGTTTAGACATTGCCTATTGGTAGGGAAGGGAAAAGGCTGCATATGGGAGTCTGTGCACTTCTGAAGTTGATGCCCTTAGATGAGGCCAGTGAGGCATCTGCTCGTCAGGGAAGGAGGTTAAGGATGTACAGTGTGAGCCCAACATATCCTGTGTGAGTTCAAGGATAATCTAGGAGAGCCTAAGTGTCAATGTCCACTGTATCAGAAGTCATAAGTTCGAGAGGTGATATGAAAATTGGATTTGGCCAGGGGAACCAGGTATACCTTAAATTCTGCCTTGTCCCAACCCCTTTCTTCCTCATGAGGAGTCCAGGGAGATGGGGATGCTCAAAAATATCAAAATAAGACATTACTAGTTCAGGCCTTAGCACAAAAATCTGCACTGGAATTCCGATAAGCTAGGCTAGATCATGTAGAGGGCTTCCTTTTCCCAATCAGAACAAGTCATAGGAATAGTTGATGTTGCACTGTATCTAGGGAACTTTCCCAACTGGGCAGATGTGCCTGAAGCTGCTGGTATTTGTCTACAACCTGGCTGTCCTTCTCTCAGGTTCTTCTCATTCTGGCTTCACCCAGCATCCAACTTTCCCATTTGCTAGCGAGGGGCCAAGGATGTCTTAGGGAAAACTGCAGACTCCAAGGGAGAAACTAAAGGAAGGAAGCTTTAGGTTTGGGTTGAGGAAGAACTTTCTAATGGTCAATCTCTCCACAATGGAAGGGCTGCCTCTGAAGATCAGGACCTCTCTGTCTCTAGCAGGACAACTTTTGGTGGAAATGCTGTAGAAGATTACAGCCTCAAAACAGGACAGACCTGTAAGGTACTTTTTCATCTTAAAAAGGAAGTTACGATTCTGAGTCACTTCACCACTTCGGGCTTCAATTTCCTGATCTTTAAAATGACCCCTGATGTCCTTTCCTGCTCTGTGATAATAGACCCTTAATAACATTGCCACATATTCTGGTGTATTGCAAGGAAACAGCAGAATGAATAAAAAGTATGACATATTTACTTTTCGTGCTAATGCTTCACTTTAAGGAAAACCACTGGATTGGCTGACAAGTGGAAATTGCAGGAAAAAGTGAACTGGGAGCTCTGCCTTGTCAGTATTGGAGATAAATATGAGGTCTTAAATATTTTAAAGAATAAACATACGTGTATCTGTACATATCTCTCCTTCTGCCTAATGTTTTACCAGTCCATGCTTTTTGCTTCAGAAATTCTGTGCCTGCACATGGTATATAATCTATTTCCCAACCAGCTTCAGGAGATGCCAAATATTTAATGACACCCCACCTAGAAACAATAAATACATTTGAGTCAGTCTTAGGCTCCTGGGGAAAAGGATGTTGAAAATTTGATGAGAGGGATTAATAAATTATAACCAGGCTATTAAGATGTGAATCACTAAAGACTCCTGACACTCTTTTCCTTTCTCTAATTAGAATTAAGAAACAAATAAACAGACTCACCTCCCTGTGCTCAGAATTCTACCCCTGACTTTCTGAGGCCACTTTGTTGGTCTAGTTTATGGACTTTCATTTAGACATTAAGCAGCCTTTCACCAATTGGCAATAAGGTTCTGACAGTCAATTTAAAGGCAGTGCACTGGTTCTCTAAACCAGATGCTATGACCATATTGATGAGATGCCAATCACACAGCTGGGGAAGGGGAAGGTCCAATTTGAGGGCTGTGGGGTATCTTCCCAATCAAAATGCTCCTGCTGGTGGATTTCAGGGCCTGCTTCAAGCTGTCATAGACCCAAGCTTCCCAGAAGGAAACTAACAGATTGTCTCATCCCACCTCTTCTTTCTCTGTAGGAAGAAACAAAGACCATAGGAAAGGGAGCAAGTTGTCCAAAGTCATGCAACCTTTGACAGTAAAACTCACACAAGAGCCTGGGTCTCCTGAGCCCTGGACCACCAATCTTTCTACGTCTATTTGTACACCTAATGTGGGGCCCAAATCCAACGGCTCTGTGCTTCCCTACTCAATCACTAGATCAACTCTTCATAACACAGGCATCAGAGGACGACTGTGAGAGTCAGAAAACAATTCCAGCACCTCGCTGTAGGTGAAACGTTGGTGGGTCCTCCCTCTGAACACTAGATGTGGAAGTCTGATGTCACACTCGTTCAGTCTGGGTGCAGAAACTGACTCTCTGTACACTCACCTTCATATCCCAGAGCCCAGAACAAAGCCAATACAGAGGAGTCCTCAGGGGAGGAAAATTGTTTAAATGAATGAATCATGAGAGTTTATCTAATTTCAGAACTTCTCATTTTTTTTCTGAGTGCATAGTGACTCAAAGCCAAGAATTGCAAAATGACTCAAAGCAAAGAATGCAAAAATGCATTTTCCTCCAAATTTTTCATGGGTTCTGCTTGAAGACGATCTTCCACAAACATCTGTTCAGGTTTACTACATGCTAGGTGCTAGGTAAAGAGAAATGAAACACAGCTCCTGTCCTCGGGGGCTCACAGTTTAGTAAGGGAGACAGATGTCACTGTGGCTGTAATCCAGGGTAATGGTCCAACATGACAGAGGTATGTTGTAAGAGGGGCATACAGACCAGAGGCAGGGGCAGAGGTGACAGCTGAGCTGAGTGCTGAAGTCAATTGGGGAAATGACGAGGAAGGGAGTTTCAGGCAGAGGAAAAAACATGTACTAAACCATGACACAAGATGGCTTGAGAAAGCTTAGCCAAAGATGTAGGAAGAATGCAGCTGACGAATTTTAACATGTTGTACAAGTGAAATTTAAATTTGTTTGCTTCTCTGTTTGTTTACTTTTCCAAAAGAGGTCATTGTCAAATAGCGGAAGAAGCATTGGATTTGGAACAGGAATAACTCGAAAAAAATAATGATTCCATTTCTAGTTGCTGAGCTTACAGTGCATATGCCAGGCTCTTGCACTCCGCTGTCAGTGCATGATGGAGGGACTGTTACATCAGCCCAGCATGCAGAGGTCACCGATGCTCAGGGAGTGCTAGCTGGTGCTAGCACGACCGTTCTGCCTCTTGGTCCAATTTGTTGAGACCCAGGGATAGCATAACTGGATCCACCACCTTCAATACAAGTACAAAGGCACATTATCTTGTCTCCTGGCTGGGAGTGTCCTTCTGCCATAAACAGCAGCAATCTCCACTTCTTTCCTGAACTACCCCCATAGTGATTCCTGCCAGAGCACCCAGGAATATTCCAGAACATTCTGAAGCATGAGAGAACACTACCCTACCCACTGTCCTGCTCAGACACCCCAGGTACCTGTCAGCAAATGGAATGTTCCTCACAGACCTGGAAGTGTGTCCCCTAGGGATGTGTGTGTGAGGGGGGTGCGTGTGTATTGTGCAGTCTCGTCTGTTTCCCTGAGTATTTTCTCCCACGATCCCATCCTCTCATCTCCTCCTCATATGCCTTCATGCATTCAGAGACGCACATGCCGCCTAAGAAGAACAAATACCTAGTAACCACAAAGTCCTGCAGTGTCACCTTTTCTGAGGAGGCTCCTTCCCCCCTCACACACAGAGACACCTTCTCTCAGCTTTCCATGCCCTTGGGGGCTTCCCTGTCATTTGCCATACCTCAGTTTACTCTGCGCTCCACAAAAGACAGGGACTCGGGGATGATAAGGACTCTTTCTGATTCATCTTAGTGTCCACAGCACCAGTTGGGTGAATGGTCGACCTCCCAGCTACAAATGTTCAGGATTCCAGTGAAGTTTCAAGCCCTGACTCTGCCATTTCCTGGTCTTGGGCACAGCCTGCATTAAAAACTGGTGAAAAATAGGGCCCTCACCTCACCTGGTCACCCTGCAGGCCAGCATGAGGCAGGACGGTGCACTTAGGTAGCTCTCTTCCTCTAAGAAACTTCTGGTGGTCCCATGGGCCCCCTTCATCTCCAGCCTATGCACAAGCCAGCAGGAGTTAATGGTGTGTGACCAGCTGTTCCTGATCGGCCTGCCAGTCCCCCCCACACAGTCTAGACATGTCTCCACTGCAAACTGCAGAAAGCACTTGTCTTTTCTACTGAGTGGATAACACGCTCCGTGTTATCCTGCACGTTTATTTTTTTCCTCTTATTATATTCACTCGGCCATTTTAATGAGATTTTGTATGAGGGTAAAGTAAAATGCATATATTTGGGTTTCCGTCTTGAACCTATCAAAGTTTTCAAGTAAGTCAATTTCTTTTAAGAAATATTTCTGACTGAGGAATGCTCAGTACTTTGACCCTTTTGAGGCTAACTGGCTCAGTCCCTAATCGCTGAGTTTGAATCCAAGCCTCTCCAATTGCTAGCTGTGTGATCATGAAAAAATTACTTAACTTCTCTGAGTCAGTTTTCTCATCTGTAAAAAGGGAATAATGGCACCTTTTTCACAGGGTGATTGTAAATTTCAGAATAATTACAAATTACTCATAAGAGGTAATTAATCACTGCCCTCCTGTGTTTAGGAGAGGTTAATGTGTCCTCTACATACTAGTCTGCTTTCCTTCTATACTACTTTCTAATCTTCTGGAGAAGAAAAGGATGGCCAAAATTCCACATCCCCCAGGAATAAATTGAGTAAACTGATACTAAGAAGTGGGTGTTGGGTTGAAAACTGAGCTTTTTTTTTTTTTTTTAAACATAGTAAAATCAGTTTCACCCAAATGTTCAGGCAACGAGTTGCAAGGACTTGCAATGTGAGTTGCCACAACTCACACATCGCCTCTCCCCTCTACACTACTGTGTCCATATCAAGTCTCCAAACTCAATATCAATTAGTGGCTTCCAGGCAAAAATACCAGGCAGAGCTCACATACCCCAAGTCCCAGCCACCACTAGGCCCAAAATGGTAATCAGTTGAGAATGTTAATTGAATGCTATAATTATAGCTGATGCGTAATAGGCATTTTGCACTGATGTTGTACACTGCCAAGAAAATATTTACTTGGCTAACTCAAGTCCATGACCAAGTCTGTTCTTTTCACAACAGAAATAATGCTTTCATTTGGCATCACCAGACACACCAGTGTGAGGCATCCTGAATATTTCAAACATAATGATGTCTCTTACACTTTTGCCCCCTTTATAAGTCATATGGCTCCTTTTTTGCAGAACCTAGACCTTAGTCTTCTGTGGGTCCTTTTGTGTTCCTTATTGACTCTTAATGAGATCAGCTATTTATTGAAGATTCATTTGTGGAGGGGCAGAAGGGAGCTGGGAGAGACTGGAGCTTGGGTTCAGGTTTCCCGTCTCAGGCCCTCTTTCATCAGATCTGTTATTTCCTTTGCACTGAATGTTTATCTCTCTTCAGAGTTTTGGTCTATGCTGTTCACAGCAAAGCCTTTTAAATCACAGGCTCTCTAGCAAAGAGCAAACGCTGGCTCCCCGGCCTCAAGCAGGAGTTGATCTCACACAAAGCAAATGGTAGACTGTGGGATTTTGCCCTCAGCTCCAACTTCCCAGTCGCTCTCTAGGATGCACTGGTCATCTGCAGGAACATTCCTACTTATCTGGTGGCCCATCCAGCCCTAGAATGAGTTGTTCTGATCACAGAGGTTATTTGCAGGATAGGAGTCCTCACATTTAGGGAAATCTCTTTCTTGCTCAAGTCCTGAGGTGATCTCCATTCGTCTCATTTTTCTCCGGATTTCACAGTATTGGTTGGTACGCTTCATAGTTTGTGGTTTGGGGTTGTGGCCTTTTCCTTGCTCCACTGAAGACACTGCTCTCTTTCCCTCCTGTTTATTCATTGTTTTTTCAGTGGGTTTCTAAGGAGAGATAAGAACTACAAACACCTTTATGTTGCCATCTTTAGCTGGAAGTCCCAAAGGCCTTTTCAAACTCAAATCCTTTTATTTATTTGTTGTCCTTCTGAATCATGTATACTTCTGCAAACGTCTTTGAAGCCTGCTGTGGAGTAAGGTGAGGGTATACATATACAAGTTTTAAAATGCCACATTCTCCCATTCGCCCCTTTCTACACTTTGATTTCTGTTTCCTTCTTTGGAAGTCTTTTCATCCTTTATTTTCTCTTTTGTCTTTTCTCTCATCCAGCCTGGAAACCTTCTATTCTCTAAAAGAGCTGGAAGAGAAATTCTTTGGGGCCTCCTTTCCCCTCTAGCCACAAGAGCAAACTGCACTTGTCAGATATGTAATTAGTTCTCTCCCTTCATGGCCAAATTGTGTGGGTCCATACTGGGGTTCCTTCATCAATGTGTAGAGGACACATTGTCACTGTGCTCTGGCTCTCTAAACAAACCAGCAGAGGGCCATGGCTCCCCCCGAAACTCTCTTAACTGCTGCTGTGGGAACTGCTTCTTCTGGCCTTGATTGAAAGGGCTTCTGGAAGAACTGATTTGTGGCACCCCATGCGGTGTCCCTTCTCTGCAGACTGCTGTACATGACAGAGATGAGTCCCAAGTTAGCTGAAGAGCCCCCTCATCCCTCCCACCCACACCCCCCCTGGGGACACTGAGCAGTATCAGCAACATCCTGCTCACCAGAGTTTCCACCTGCTTCCTGCACCTGTTTTCTTGGGTTCCTGATCCAAGGGAAAGAAAAGATGATTCAACCTTGCATGTATGTTTATCCTGCTGGCGGAATGTCATTAAATATGGAAAATCACGCAAGTAGAGTTCCAAAGAAATGGAACACTTGATTGATAATCTCCCTGGTCTTATTGAGTTCGTGGCTGAGAAATCTCGATCAGGAAAGATACTTTCAGGACCCTGAGGAATAGGAGGGAGGATGAAGTCATGACCTGTCGCTGGTGTGAACAGAACAGCAGGTGTAAGAGCCCAGAATTAGTGGCAATAACTTCTTCTAAAGCAGCCCTGAGAGGTACGTTTTACATCTTACCTCATTCAGTCTTCCCAATAAGCCTGCAAGCTATTACCCCCGTTTTATGTGCAAAGATATTGAGGATTCCGGTAGAGAATGGAAGAGACCAGAGGAGTATTTTTAAGGAGTGATTACATTGTTGGTGACTACTTGCTTAAAACAATATTTTAACATTTGACTTCGAATAAGTCTTCCAAGAAGCTGCAAGTTGAGATGTGGGGTTGACCCTGGGCTTCCTATATTTAAGCAATTTGAGGTTACAGACTACTCTCTCCTGCAGTGCTTTAGAGTATGGGGATAAAACCCACCTATCTCTCAGGCCTACATGCAGCTTCCAAGGGTGAGCCTTTATAGGAGTGGTCGGCTGCACAGTTAAGCTGGCCAAAGACATCACGATGGCTCCAGTGTCATCACTGTGACTGTAAAAATGACTAAACAGTATTTTGCAACAATATCAAAAGTCACAGGACTTCTGAACTAGAAAGAATCTTAGATTCTGGTCAAGATGGTGGAAAAGATGGTCCCCAGTGTCACTCTCTCCTGTAAATCAACCAATTTACAACTATAAAGAAGCAACGACAGCCAAGCTTGGGCCACTAGAGCTCAGGGGAAGAGAAGGAGAGACCCACAGAGTGCATGAAGGCAGGAAAAGCCACGATGAGGGAAAGAATCACTCTGACCATTTTGAGCCCTGGCCACTTGCAGGCTGGAGCTGCTGAGTGCATGGAGCAGGAGCTGGCAAAAGCCTCAGCTGTGCCCTTCAGATGAAGTTGCTTGGAGGCAGCAGGGGAGAAGAGAGCCTTGGTGGCCCCCAGGCCAGCAAGACCACTAATAGGGTTCCTGAGGACCCACATAGGAGTGACGAGCCACAACAATGGAAAAAAAGGAGCCACTCAGAGGCCAGTGAGTCATCACAAGTGACCTGAGCATGGCCCATCCCATGCAAAGTGCTTGGAGCACAGGCAGCGGCTGGGGGAAAACTGGGGCAGAGCAAAGACAGTTGATCTGCCCCCCAATCAGCACAGGTCCACTCAGGGGAGACTAGTCAGGAATATAGAATTGCATGGGGTGAAGTTTGATGAAAAGACTCAGGCCCAGATCAGAGTTTCTATACAACCCAGGTGCAACAGATCACATGAGAGCCAAAATTACCTATAAAGCCAACCATTAAACCCTGAGCTGCACAAAAAGCCTTCCCTAGGGAACCAGCAGCAAAGCAGCAATTTAGCTCAACCACAGAGCTCAAGTACTGGTCCCCACAGGAAGTTCCCCCATTTTAGAAGTAAGCAAAAGAAAACAAATTAGTTGCAGCACAGAGTTTAAATGGTGGGAACAGCAAATAATCCAACACAGAAATGAAAGAAAAACAAAGTACTCTCAACTGGAGACAAAGTTTCATGTTAAGTAGTAAAGGTCTCATTTCACCAAAG
>NW_007730117.1:44866-49202 GCF_000696425.1 Galeopterus variegatus | reverse complement strand
TCAACCACAGAGCTCAAGTACTGGTCCCCACAGGAAGTTCTCCCATTTTAGAAGTAAGCAAAAGAAAACAAATTAGTTGCAGCACAGAGTTTAAATGGTGGGAACAGCAAATAATCTAACACAGAAATGAAAGAAAAACAAAGTACTCTCAACTGGAGACAAAGTTTCATGTTAAGTAGTAAAGGTCTCATTTCACCAAAGAACACCTCTAACACTTATAAGGACCAGAAGTCCCTTGGGCTACCAAGCCAGAAAGGGCGGAAGGCTGGGCGCCTCAGCAATGCCCCCTGACACCCACAACCAGCCCAGCAATGACCACCAAACCATCACAGGAAGTGCTCTAGGCTCTTCTGAGCTGGGTTGGAGGGGGGCCTCGGGTCTACTGGCCATGTCCCCCTGACAGCTGCAACCAGCCCAGCAACAAGCACCGAGCCATCGTAGGAAGCACCTCAGGCTCTCCGGAGCTGGGACAGTGTGGGGGCTGAGGGCCTCAGCCACGCACCCCTGATGCACACAACCAGCCCAGCAATAACCACTGAGTCAAAGAAAGAAGGGCCCTGGGTTCCTGAGCTGGGGGAGGGGGGCAAAAGTTCTTGCCACACCCCCCTGACTTCTGCACCCAGCCCAGCAATGACAAGCCACCACTGGAAGCCCCCTGGTCTCCCCAGTTTGAATGAAGGGTGTGTCACAGACCTCAGTCCCTCCCCTCCTCCTTCCTCCTTCCATCCCATCTCCTTCCCCTTTCCCCTCTCCCCCTCCCTCCCAACTGTTCCACCACAACATCATAGAATGTAAAAAAATAATAATATTAATTTAAAAAATAAAAAGAAAAAAAGAATCTTAGAGATTCTAACCCCAGCATTTTAAAGGGACAGCAACCAAGGCCTAAGAGTATAAAGTGTTTTACTCTGTTTAGTTTTCTGAACTGTGTAAGGACAAAAAGTCAGTATGATAACAAGAACAAAAAAATTTCTCCCTGATGTTTTCATAATCCCCTCTAAAATAGGGGGGAAAAAAGTATGATGAAGATGCAGCTCCAAGACAGATGCCTGCAGCCTGCAGGAAGTGAGGAGAAGGAGGGAGGTCCTGAGAAGTGAGGCTGAGAGGAGAAGGCACAGCCGAGAGGGCGCTGGGAGGACAGGGCCCGGGAAGAGCGGAGGAAGGTGATAGTCCAAGGAGCACCACACTCCAGGGATGCAAGGAAGGCCAGCTTTATTTATTTTGCAGATTAGATGAGAACTGTTTCATGATTCCATCTGACAAAGTCAAGAGGCCCCGTATCTGAACCTTGTAGCTCCCTCCCCTCCCCTAGATTGTACAAAAACTCTAAGGGCTACACACTGTGAGAATGTTGTTAGATGGGTACACCCACTGTGGTCTCAGCTGGGTGGCCATGACTGCTGCTGCTCCTGCATGGACAATGGAATTTGTCCCCCACCACCCATCCAGCGCCCCCACCATCCATCCAGTGTCCCCAACCATCCATCCAGGCCCCCAACTTTCATCCAGTGTGCACACCATCTATTCAGAATTTATCCAGTGTCCCCACCATCCATACCATGCATTCCACCATCAGTCTAGTGCTGCTATTTCCTACAGAAAAGTCTCACTTGCCCAATGCCCTACCAGCCAAAATGGCCCTTTAAAGAGAAGTCATGGGGCTGGCTGGTTAGCTCAGTTCGTTAGAATGTGATGCTGATAACACCAAGTTCCAGGGTTCAATCCCCGAACTGGCCAGCTGCAAAAAAAACGAGTGAAAGAGAGGTCATGACATTTACTGCCCAGCCCTTTCACATACCCTCCTATGTCCCATAGCCCCAGAAATGCAAAGCCACAGCTGATTTAGGCATCTACTCAGGAATTTGCAATCACCTTCGCAGGAATCCACAAGGGGTCAGGCTACAAATCCTTGGGACCTTCCTTGCTTTTCTCCCATAGGTGTGCTTCCGAGTCTATCAGAGAAGACCCAGACCTCAGAAACACAAAGCCCAGCCCAGCTGAAAAAGTTTTCTTTATTCAGTCTAGGTTTTTTTTGTTTCTGTTTTTGTTTTTTTTAACTAGGCATTTATTGAGTGCCTGGCATATGCCAGGCATTACTTTTTTTCCATTTTTTATTATGGTAAAACATATATACCATGAGAATTTCCATTTTAAGCATTTTTAAATATATGATTGTGTGGAATTAATTACACTCACAATGCTGTGCAATCACTACCTCTGATTCCAAAATGTTTTTTTTTTCTTTTTTATTTAATCATAATTGGTTATACATATTTTGGGGGTTCAAGATTGATGTATGTTGATCAAGTCAATATTATTAGCATATACATTATTACAAATTGTACTTATTCTTTATGCCCCTTATCCAGTCTCTCCCCACCCCCCTCTGCCTCCCCACTCCCACCTCCGATAACCCTAGATTTCTTCTCTTCTTCTGAAAGAGTAAAAGTTAGTCTGTTGATTTGTTGCCTAGATGATCTGTCCAGTGCTGAGAGAGGTGTGTTCAGGGCCCCCACTATTATCGTAGCGTAGATGCTTCTTCTATCGCTCTGGAATCGGCTTTGTAGAGAGAGACGTCCTCTTCCTTTCTTTGGTCTCCACTGGTGACTCTCCTGTGTCAATGCACTTGAGCAGCGGGTGGATCATCTGCACGGTGGTCGTGGCATCTAGCCACTTTTGCACCAGCCATGGCTATTGTGGTAGCTGTGGTGTGCACCCACATGATAGTGGTGTTTTTGGCATGCTCCTTGCCTGGTTGCAGGAGGAGGGGTCGGTCCTCGGATCCATGCCTCAGGACCCCAGGCAGGCCCGTGGCAGCAGCGGTGTTGCCAGGCATTACTTATATGTTATTCAATCCTCAGAATTATATTTTGCAGTTGATAGAGGATCTTAGCCTCAGCAATTTATCCAAGGTCACTCAGCTAGAGCTGAGATTCAAATTCAAATAGGAATTCCCAACGTCTGGTGTTTGAAACAGAACATTCTGGCGTCTCTATTGCTAAATTTTGGGAACCACAGAATCATAGAGTTGGAAAGGCAGGCTTTCTCTAGACCAAATCCCCTGCTAATCTAGCATTGCAGATCTATATCCCACCCCTACCCCCCAATATAGCAGAGAAGTGGAAGCTCTCCTCATTGGAGGGCCTCCTGCAGCACAGACTGAATACACCTTCCTTTAGTTTCTGCTGGATGTCCTGGCTCTGGCCGCCAAGGCCACATACAACCAACCCAATTCCTTCTTTCTCTTAACAGCTTTAGAGAGTTTGGATAAAGTCTCTCCTGTCTTCTTTTTATCTCTTTTGTAGCCTAATTATCCCCAGTTTCCTTGACCCTTTCATCTATGGATGCTTTCAACTTTCTGCCTTTTACTTTTGGTACAAAGCTGGGTCATCAAGGAGTTTTGAAAGGAGTATCAACCACTATCAGTGACATCACTGGGCATTTTTGTTGAGTAAATCATCACCCCACTCTGATAGATTCTACCAGATGCCCGAAACATTTAATGATTGGGCGACTTAGGAACATTCTTGAAAAACCCGCCTGGTGAATAAGGAGATATTTTCCTGTAATTACCTCAGAGCAAAGGCTAAGCACGTTGGAATATTCAAAACATTTTAAAAGATTATTTTCAAAAATTTGCAAGAGAGGAAACTATGGGAATACCTGTCTTTTAAAATCACTGTAAAATATTCATGTACAAATAACATAAATACTGAGGACTGAATCTCTTTGGAGTCATTCGGGTACATGAGTTCAGAAAGTCTCAGCTGAGAAGAGAGAGAAATTTCCCTGAGAGCTCTTCCTAAATCTTTTTATCTTACAATTTTCTTTATAATACTACACCTTTCCTCAGGGATTATTGCCATGATATTTAAATAGGTTTTTTTGTAATAAGGGTTTTTAAAAATAGATCTTTCTTGGCAACTTTGAAAGAAGTTCTTTTGGAGCTGTTCTAGTCTCTGAGATAAACATTATGTAAAGGAGTGTTTGTGCCGTGGACCCCTAGATTCACCTGAAGCACCATCATGCCCTCTACAGAGCACTTTCAAATTGATGAATATCACTCCAGCCTCGAATACAGGAAGCCCCCTGGCTTTTGGACATTGTGAATCATTTCTAATGCCTGTGTTACTCTCCATTTAAGGAGTCTCAGAGGGAGTTTTTGGTAAGGTCAGGATAGAATTCTCTTAGATATTCCAGCCCTCTTTTATATGCAATCCTGGATGGAAGTATTTGAAAACATGGATTGGATTCTACTGAAAGATCAACAGCTGACCTGATCCACTTTATAAAATGTATGATGCCCAAGTAAGATCGCAAAATTTAGAAAAAAAAA
>NW_007730117.1:42676-43419 GCF_000696425.1 Galeopterus variegatus | reverse complement strand
CTGAGATAAAACAGACTGAAGTTTAAATGAGAAGACATATAACTGTTTCCAGTATAGGCATTGATGGTGAAATAGTCTCAAAACCATTGAACACCACCAATACCCCCACCCCAACACACAATTCCCTGTTAAAGAGAGACACTCCACGTTGAAATGTTAAAGTGCACAGTAGAAGGCCAGGGATAAGCCAATCTCAATGGGATGAATGGGACAAAGTGGAGGGGGATGGGATGGGATGAGATGGGATGGGACTGGCTGGGGTGGGACAATGTGGAAGGAATGGAACTGGAACACCTAAACTGAATAGTGATAAAAATGTCAAATGCCAAAACTTTATTTATGCTCCAGTGACATCCTCAGGTATTGGTTGGTCTCTGAGACATAAGACTGTTGCAATAGAGTGTAACAAGTATTTCTGAGTGGTCTATGAAAGTACTGACCAGGAAGTTTGCTCCAAGAAATTGGGCTTTAGGGTGGATGTTATTCCATTGGCTAAATGGAGATTTATTTAATGTTCTTGTGCAAAGCCTGTGAAACCAAAGATGTTTTAAGCTTCAATCACTTCAACTCAGCATACACCAAATCTGTTCCTTCTCCCATTATTCTTTGATCTCTGAATTCATGATCACCTGGAATTCTTGATTTATATCAGATCAATTTAATGAGATAAAATACTAGTCAGAACAATGCAAGTAACTAATATATGTTTCTTTCTATAAAAAGGAAGTTATTTCCATAGAAAA
>NW_007730117.1:25967-41837 GCF_000696425.1 Galeopterus variegatus | reverse complement strand
AAAAGGAACATAATTTCTATTTTTTATAATTCAGATAGATAAAGGTTTAATTAATTTATTTATCTATTAATGTGGATGCACCTTTTAATGGACTTTTGTAGTTGTTTTGCTCATCCCAATTCATTTTGCAGCTTCATCAAAAAACTCAATGTGGATATTTTATTTTCCAAAATTAATTGAAACAAATATGGACAGTGAAGTCTTCAGTTCTTTATATCAAATTTTAAGAATGTATTTTCTGTCCTGTACTGGGGAGAAAACAGCTATTATATAAGGTCATTTATTTATTTTTTAATTTTTTTATTGGAACATGATTATACATATTCATGTGTTAATGAAGGGCCATGAAAAATGGTTACAGTACGTAAGGTTGAATGTACTAATTATCCTGATTTTAGCATCACATATTGCACACAGGTATTGATATTCAATGCTGTACCCCACAGATGTGTACAATCAATTATTTTTCAATAAAAAAATAAAAAATAAAGAGTTGACTGTCAGTATTTGTGTACAACATGTGATTCTGAAATCAAGATAATTAACATATTCATCATTGTGAAAGATAATCATTCTTTGTGGCCATTAGCCAATTTCTCCCTAACCCCCTCCCCACTCCTCCTTCCTGGCCTCTAGTGGCCACAGTTCTGTTCTCTCCTTCTGAAAGTTCAATGTATTATTATGATTGTTCTTTCTTTCCTTCTTTTCTTTCTTTATTCCTTTCTTTCTTTATCTCTCTGTTTCTTTCTTTGTTTATTTTTTAGCTATCACACGAGGAGGACATGCAGTATTTCTTTTTCTGTGCCTATTCACTTAACATAATTTTCTCCAAGTTTATCCATCTTGCTGTGAATGACAGAATTTCATCCTTTTGTATGGCTGAGTAGTATTCCATTATGTATATGTACCACAGTTTCCTTATCCAATCACCCATCGATGGACACTTAGGTTGGTTCCATATCTTGGCTATTGTAAACAGAGCTGCGATGAACATGGGAAAGGAGCAAACATGCTTTTCTAATCCGGATAAATTCTTCACCAACACATATATTTGCCTTAATAAAATGAGCTTCTGTTTTTATTTGATTTGAAATTATATTTGAAAATGAAAAAAAATACAAGTTTTTAAGTTAAAGTACTATGGTTGAACAGGTTCCATCTGATCCATGTGTTGAATCAAAGAATTGAACTGACCAAAGAATTGAATTGTATTTGCTTGGAAATGTATTACCTATTCATCCTTATTCAAAAATAGACATAAGGTGATGTAACCCAAACTACATGTGCAAGTATAATTAAAAATATTAAGAAGAGAAAACCTATTAGATATTTGATGTCAACTGATCTGTTCTCTTCAGGATTTTTTAAGGCTAAAATAGCTTCTTCAACTATTGCCTATACATTATGGTGTCAGTACACCTCCATTCTTTGTTTGTACGTGAACATATTTGGGCTTATAAATGCCCCACTTATAGTGTAAAACCAAATCCTGGCCACACCACCAAGCTGCCACAGGAAACACCCCAGGCTCTCCCAGGCTGGGGTGGTGGGGGGCTGAGGGCTGAGGGCCTTGGCCACACACCCCAACACCTGCAACCAGCCCAGTGATGACCATGGAGCCACCGTGGGAAGTGCCCCAGGCTTTCCTGAGCCAGAGTGGTGGAGGACCAAGGGCCTCGGCCATGCTCCCCTGACACCCACAACCAGCCCAGCAACAACCACCAAGCCGCAGCAAGAAGGGCCTCAGGTTCCTGAGCTGGGATGGTCAGGGGTAAGGGCTTCAGCCACACCCCCTGACATCTGCACCCAGCCCAGCAATGACCAAACCTCTGCAGGAAGCCCTCTGGTCTCCCCTGCAGGAATGAAGGAGGTGTCACAGGCCTCGATCCCGCCCCTCCTCCTTCCTCCTTCTCCTACCCTATTTCCTTCCACCTTCCCCTTCCTCCCTTCCCCCCAACTGCTCCACAACATCATAGAATGTAAAAAATAATATTAATAAATAAACTTGAAAAAAAACAAAACCTGACCACAGAACAATGGAGAACTGGAAGATCACCGTCCTTGTTTTGGACACCATACTACTTAATGACACCTATTTGTGTCACCTTTTTAGCAGGTGTATAAAATACCCGAACAGGTATATAAAAAATTTTTTTATTGTTGCTTATTATTGAATGAGTGTGAAAGCTAATGTATCAAGATAAGATTTTAAAGTACTTTAACATGTTTTTTCCCCCACTTCTTTGAACATCACATTTGTCCTTTTCAGCCAGAGGTTCATCACCTTGAGAAGAACAAGGATTATTAAAGCTGGGAAGCAAAGAGAAAGAAAATGTTGAGTCCAACCTCTAACTTCCAAAATAGCATTTCAAAACCATGAAAATCAAAAATTTCATTTTCAAAAGCAAAGGTTTATAGGCAGAAGAAAAGATGGATGGGAGGGCTCATAAACCTTTGAGCAGGTAGAATGCAGGGTATGAATAAAAGAAGGAAATCAACACACTCAGACTGAAGGAGGGTGTTGGTAGTGGTGGAAAGAAAGCAAGAGAACTGAGACTCAGCTGTGGTCCTTTTTGTACACACATACGTACACTCCAGAGCCAAGTCTCCCTTGCTTTCCCCCTTGTTGGCATGGTGTCTGGGCATCGGAGACCCTAACATACATCATGGTATCCAAGGATGATATCTGGTTTGTGCTCCCTCCAGATCCTCACTGGCCTGTGTGGGGCTGTCTCATCCTGTGGTTTTTTAGATGTCAGCCTCTATCCCCACTGCATGCACTGTCTGTGCTGTGGTCTCTCCAGAGCTCTCCAACCTCACTTGCGGCCTCTTACAGCCTACTGGCCCTTTCAGCAGCTCTGGGCTCCCCACTAGAGCTCAAGAGAATACCTCAGTTTCCTCCAAAGCGCATGCAGGTATGGATTGCTGGCAGAGGTAATGCAGTGTTATTCTTAAGTTCTCTCCACCTTAACATGCCATAAAATCATGTCTACTCTACTGAGGTTGACCCGTCAAGCTCGAGATATTTACAAGGCCATTTTCTCCCAGAGTTTCTGAGAATAACTAGAGCACCCTGTTCTGGGGTTACAAACCTATCTGGGTTTCCTTATCCCCTCTGATTTTTAATTAAATAATATTAATTAACTAATTTAAGTATGGTGTGGATTTAAAGTGAGCAAAGCATTAAGTGTACAGTTGGATGGATTTTCACATCCATCCAGATGAGAAAATAGACCATTACTAGCACCCCAGAACCCCCCTTTGCCCCTCCCAATTATTAATACCCCCTTCCCAAAGGTACCACTATTCTGCCTTCTATCACCATAGATTAGTTTTGCTTATTTTTAAACTTGATATAATACACATTCTTTTGTGTCTGGTTTCTTTCACTAGATGTTATGTGTGTGTTATTCATTTATGCTATTACCTGTAGCTATGTAGTTTATTCATTTTCATTGTTAAAGAGTATTTATTCTATTGAATAAGTATGTTACAATTTCTTTGTTTTTCTGTGTAATGATGGATATTTGAGTTGTTCACAGTTTGGGGCTATTACAAATAATGCCACTGTAAACTTTTCTGATCATGTTTTATGGTGCCCATGTGTACACATTTCTGTTGGGTTTATATCTAAGAGGGAAATTCTGTCTTGGTCATAAGCTATGTGTATGCTCAGCATTAGCAGCTACTTACAGTGTTCCAAAACAGTTGTATTAGTTTGGTCTTAGGAAATTGTAGTTTTTGCAACTGGTTGAATATCAGTAATTTCAAACGGTTTAACCCCCAATTTACATTCTACCAGCAATGTCTGAGAGTTCTAGTTGTGCTGTGTCCTCACCAACATGTGATATTATCAGTGTTTCAGATTTAGCCATTCTAGTGAGTATGTATTGTTATCTCTTTGTAAGTTTAATTCCATTTTCCTAACGATTAATGATCCTGGGCTCTTTTTCATGTGTTTATTGGTCATTTGGATATCTTCTTTTCTGAATTCTGTCTAAAGTTTTTACACTTTTTAAATGTTGGATTGTCTGTTTTTCTCATTGATTGTATATGTTTGTTTTACATTCTGGACATGAGTTCTTTCTCAAATACATGTATTACAAATATCTTCTTCCACTTAGTGGTTTGCTTTTCACCTTCTTAATAGTGTATTTGATGACAGAAGTTCTCAGTTTTAATATATTCCAATTTTCTAATATTTTCCTTTCTGTTCAGTACTACTTTCACCCTAAAGTTTGATAACTTTTGTTTACCCCAAAGTCATTAATACATTCTCTTTTTTTTTTTTTTTTTNCATGTGATATTATCAGTGTTTCAGATTTAGCCATTCTAGTGAGTATGTATTGTTATCTCTTCGTAAGTTTAATTCCATTTTCCTAACGATTAATGACCCTGGGCCCTTTATCATGTGTTTATTGGCCATTTGGATATCTTCTTTTCTGAATTCTGTCTAAAGATTTTACACTTTTTAAATGTTGGATTGTCTGTTTTTCTCATTGATTGTATATGTTTGTTTTACATTCTGGACATGAGTTCTTTCTCAAATACATGTATTACAAATATCTTCTTCCACTTAGTGGTTTGCTTTTCACCTTCTTAATAGTGTATTTGATGACAGAAGTTCTCAGTTTTAATATATTCCAATTTTCTAATATTTTCCTTTCTGTTCAGTACTACTTTCACCCTAAAGTTTGATAACTTTTGTTTACCCCAAAGTCATTAAGACAACTGAAGACTGTCTTAACAAGCACAGCTCATCTGTGCTGAAACTAAGGCTGGGTTAAGATGGGGTTTAGGTCCTCATTAAAGTCCACAGCATAGAGTTTAAGAGGAAATGATGAAATGGTGCTCCCTGAAACATCTCTTCTTTAAATTTAATTAGACAAATTATACTCAAACTAGTAGATGCCCTGGGAAGGCAATCAACATTAGGGCTAATAAAAAGCTTGAATAGTATAAAAGGGCTGGAGGAGGTATTGTAGAACCTTTCTAGCACTTATGAGAGGTAAATTAACACCAATTGCTAAACATAGAAACTGGATAAATTTCAATATTCATTTAGAAATTAATTTTATGATGCTGTCCTAAGTATTAAAATACAGGTTATACTTAAATCATTCAAAGTTTGGCATGTTCACACATGTGCACAAAGTATTTGATAGATATTTACACACTGGGAGACACAATTATGGTCTGACTTTGGAGTTTTGGCAGATCTGGGTTCAAATTCTGGCAAGTTTCCCTACTAGCTTTTTTTGGGTGCGTGTGATCCGAACCCTCGGGCGGGAGCGCCGCCGCGCTTCCCAAGCGGCGCACTATCCAGTGCGCCACCGGGCCGGCCCGTTTTTCACCTTCTTAATAGTGTATTTGACGACAGAAGTTCTCAGTTTTAATATATTCCAATTTTCTAATATTTTCCTTTCTGTTCAGTGCTACTTTCACCCTAAAGTTTGATAACTTTTGTTTACCCCAAAGTCATTAATACATTCTCTTTTTTTTTTTTTAACGGGATCACAACCCTCGGTGTTGCACCCGCACCTCGCTCAGCCAGTGAGCGGGAACCGGTCTGTATGTGGGATCCGAACCCTTGGCGGGAGCGCCGCCACACTCACAAGCAGCGCACTCTCCAGTGCGCCACCAGGCCGGCCCATTAATACATTCTCTTATGTTATCATCTAGAAGCTTTATAATTTTAACTGTGATATTTATAACTATAATCCAGGCGGGAGCGCCGCCACACTCCCAAGCGGCGCACTCTCCAGTGTGCCACCAGGCCGGCCCATTAATACATTCTCTTATGTTATCATCTAGAAGCTTTATAATTTTAACTGTGATATTTATAACTATAATCCGTTTGGAGTTGATTTTGCATAAGGTCTGAAGTAGATGACAAGACTTACATTTTTTCCATATGAATATCTAATTGACCCAGAATCATTTATTGAGAAGAAAATCTTTCCTCATTGTATTACAGTGTTCCTTCTGTTACAAATAAGATGATTGTACACATATTAGTCTATCTCTGGACTTTCTAATTTATCCAACTGGTTTGTCTGTCTATCTCTGTACCAGTACTATGCTCCTATAGTTACTGTAGCTATATCTGGTAGTGTAAATCTTCCAATTTTGTTCTTCATGATCACCTTAGGCATTCTGGGTTCTCTGTATCTCCATATAACTTTAAAAGCAGCTTGTTAATTTCCATCCACACATGTGCATATGTACATACACACATAGATCTGCTAGCATTTTTATTAGGCTTATAAAAATTATGTTAATTTGAGAGAGATGATAATATTGAGTCTTCTAATCCATGAATGTGGAATAGGCCTCCATTTGCTTAGTTCCTCTTATGAAGCAGCAAATGTTTCAAAAGAAAAAGCAGTGCAGAATGGTAGGCTCATTTCAATGAATTTTCCTTCTTTCAAGGATCTTGACCCTTCAAGTCCTGGCTGGTTAGTAGTTCTTTGATGCCTCCAGAGAGATATATTTCCTTAGTTTTTCTTGGAAGGGGATTGATCTGACACCAGCTAGTATATCAAATTGGAAGTGAGTATAGGATGGAAAGTAGAAGTGGGATAAGACAGGACTCTGGTGTCCAGCAGAGCTGAATTTGACTCCAGGTTTTGCTACTTACTATATTGGGACTTTAGCAAGCCCAATCTTAAAACATCAGATCAAAATGTCAGGTGCTTTTAAAACATCAGACTAAAGACACAGAGGTGGGAGATAATGCAATGTATTGGGGAATGGCTATTCTTCTGAAAGAAGGATATGTGGAAGAGAAGACAAGAAATGCAAGGAGAAGCCCATACAGTATCCACAGCTACTGTGTATTCACTATGAACCAGGCATCGTGCCAGGAAACACTGGCACCCATTTCACAGATGAAGAAACTAAAACTTAAAGAGTAAATTGTCCCAGTTCTCCCAGGTAGTACTAATAAGTGATGGAGCCTGGATTTCAATCCAGGCAGCCTCATTTAGGGTATCTGCTCCTAACCAGAGACCACAGCAATTGGCTACAGCATTTAAGCCTTATTCTACATTCACTGGAGAGTTATCAGATTTCTTTAAGGTTGGAGTGCTACATGATTTAGGAAGACAACTCGGGCCATGCTTGATGAGTGAATAAATCTCTCAACATAGTTTTTATATTTAGATTTCTATGTCCTTGTCTAGTATTGTTTAAACAAAATAATACAAAAAAATTTTTGCAAACTCCAGCAATGTATTAAGTCATGTATCTAAAGAGACCACTTCCCAACTTGCTGCAAATGTTATCCATTTGTTTGGTTTTATTTTTCTGTCTTGAGTTTCTGGATTCATAAATTTCTACCAAAAAAATACCCTACTTCTTAGGAAACGGATATGTATAACTTATTATATCTGTATATATTTCTGACCTATTTCCACATGTCTGAGATTGCTAATCAGCTATCTTCTTTTCATATTTGTTATTATTACTTTTTAATTGCTGAAAAAAACTCAATAACATACTCTTGTCAATATTTCTGTGCATGTCTTTTGCTGGCATGGGGGATTTCAGATGCTATATATACTTTTAATAAATTATTTTAATTTTTCTGGTTTTGAAAATAGTATGCATTTTTAGCTTATTTTTATGTGAATGTCATCTTTTTTGTGTGACTAATTCTTTATCTATTATTAGCTTTTTCTCTTTCCTTGTTGTCATCTTATCCCATTTATTCTTTTCATTAAAACCTCGTCATTGGGCTGACCAGTTAGCTCAGCTGGTTAGAGAACAACCTTGTAACACCAAGGTCATGGGTTCAGGTCCGCATACTGCCAGCTGCCAAAAAAAAAAGTAATAATAATAATCAAATAAAACCTCATTGTTGTCGCCTTTTAGCAGAGACATTTTAGCGTTGCATATCCTCGTGTTATTTCTTATATACTTAAATACTGCATAAATTTATCACCCCTGAGCAACTGGCCCTACATTGTTGTCTTCTTATTTTTTAGATTCCTATTGTCTTAGGCTTGATGTTGAAATCCTCTGTTGACTTAACAAAGATAATTTCACTATATGCTACTCAATTTGCTTGCTTCTCAAGATATATGCCAGGCCTGTGAATTTAATGGATTAATTGCCTCCTGGGTCTATTATTAAAGTGATTTTTTAAATTAGTTGATGGTGAAGCTTTTCAACATGATTTCATGAGTCCTACAATAATAATAATAACAACAACAATAATAATAAATTCGGATGTTTATTATGTGCCCGGCCCTCTACTAAGTGTTCTGCATACATCATCTCAGTTAATCCTCCCCAAATAAGTATTACTAGCCCACTTAGCATACGACATTAACCCAACCACTAAGTGGCAGAGTGCTGTGCGCACCCAGGTCTTTCTGACTCCAATGCCTGTGTTCTGCTGTATTTAACATTAGCAACATGTGACCCAGTTGCTTTTCAATAACGCTGAAAATTTGGCTAAACCCATCCTCTCTGGTTTTTAGTTTCATTAGTGATTTGCTGTTTATTCTGTTTTGCCCCATAAAACCTTCTAGCATTTCTTTTAAGCCTATAAAATAAAAAACCTAGTGGGAATTTTATGGCAAGAATTGAAATAAGAATGCAGGGTTTCAGGTCACACCTGAACTATATTTTAAAATCCACACAATGTCTCACCTTCCTCAGGTTAAAAATCATTTCTGAAATTTTTCGGTGTATGTACTTGGCTTTCCTTTCCATGTTTCCCTGTGCTATTTGGCACATAGGTACCTAGAAATTTAGTTAACCAGGGAGAGAGTTGTTATTTGTCATTGTTTTGTGGAAGCTTGTGTTCTACCTTCTGGAAGCAAAGAATGGGTCCTGTAACACATATGTCCCAAACCTTGGATTTGCGCCACCAGAAGGCGCACATACAAGCCCCTAGATAACGCAGCAGTGTCTTTAGAGGACTGTGTAGAAATGGCGACCCTGCCTGCCTGGGCCTGGTCTCTTGGCTGCACCTTTGGTCCCGTTCAGGCTGCTACTAGCCAGCGCAGCAGTGTCTTTAGAGGACTGTGTAGAAATGGCGACCCTGCCTGCCTGGGCCTGGTCTCCTAGGTGGAGGTCCACATCTTGGCTGCACCTTTGGTCCCGTTCAGGCTGCTACTAGCCAGAGTCTAGATCTTGAAGAGAAAAGCCTCTTCCAGCTCTTCTTGGTGAGCGCTGAGGCTCCTCATGGCTGAGCATTGGGCTCTTATCACTGCTAAATTCCATCCTCTTGATTTAGGTCCACAATTTCACCTCGTCAACATGATCATGAATTTTTGTAATCTAATATTTTAGCCTCAACTCCCACTTTTGTTTCATCTTCAAAACTGTAGAACTCGGGCCGGCCCGGTGGCGCACTGCTACAGTGCGCCGCTTGGGAAGCGTGGCAGCGCTCCCGCCCGAGGGTTCGGATCCCACATGCAGACCGGTTCCCGCTCACTGGCTGAGCGAGGTGCGGGAGCAACACCGAGGGTTGCGATCCCGTTGCCGGTCCCCGGTCCAGTATGGGGGCAACACTGAGGGTTGCGATCCGTTGCCGGACACGGAAAAAGACAAAAGACAAAACAAACAAACAAACAAAAAAAACCCCCTAGACTCAACTATATGCTGTCTTCAAGACTCACCTCACCTGTAAAGACACACATAGAATAATAATTAAGGGATGAAAAAAGACAAACCATGCAAATGGAATCACAAAACAAGCAGGAGTAGCTATTCTTATATTGGATGAAATAGACTTTAAACCAAAAACAATAAAAAGAGACAAAGAAGGCCAATATATAATGATAAAAGAATCTATCCAGCAATAAGACATAACAATCATAAATATATACACACCCAACATCTGAACACCCAGATATATAAAGCAAACACTAATAGGCCTAATGAGACAGACAGACCTCAATACAATAATAGCAAGGACCTCAACACCCCTCTCTCAGCATTGAGCAGATCATCTAGGCAGTGAATCAATAGAGAAACCCAGAATTTAAACTACATGGTAGACCAACTGGGTTTGGCAGACATCTACAGATCATTTCATCCAAAAAGTATGGAATATACTTTCTTCTCCTCAGCCCATAATATTTTCCAGTATAGAGCAAATGGTAGGTCACAAATCAAGTTTCAACAAATTAAAAAATATATTAAAATAATTTCAAGTATCTTTTCAGGCCACAATGGGTTAAAGCTAGAAATCAATAACTAGTGAAACTCTGGGAACTATACAAATAAATGGAAATTAAACAACATTATCCTGAACAACCGAATTTACAGTTCCACCAAAAACATAAGAGGGTTCCCCTTTCTCCACATCCTCACCAGCATTTGTTATTCTCTGTCTTACTGGTAATAGCCAGTCTAACTGGGTTGAGATATTTGGGTCTTCTTTCTTCTTTTTTCAGTTACCTAGATAACGGTTTGTCTGTTTTGTTTATCTTCTCAAAAATCCAACTTTTGTTTCATTGAACTTTTGTATTGTTTTGGGGGTCTCTATTTCATTTAGTTCTTCTCTGATCTTAATTATTTCTTTCCATCTAATTTTGGGATTAGGCTGTTCTTTTTTTTTTTTTTTCTAGTTCTTTGAGGTGAAACATTAGGTTATTTATTTGAAATCTTTCTATTCTTTTTATGTAAGCATTTATTGCAATAAACTTACCTCTTAGTACTGCTTTTGCACTATCCAACAGGTTTTGGTATGACGTATCTTTATTTTCATTAGTTTCAATAAATATTTTGATTTCCTGTTTAGTTTCTTCTTGGACCCATAGGTCATTCAGGAGCATGTTGTTTAATTTCCGTGTATTTGTATAGTTCCCAGAGTTTCACTCATTATTAATTTATGGTTTTAATCCATTGTTGTCTAAAAAGATAGTTGAGGGGCCGGCCTGTGGCTCACTCGGTAGAGTGCGGTGCTGGTAACTCCAAGGCCACGGGTTCGGATCCCATATAGGGATGGCTGGTTAGCTCACTGGTTGAGCGTGGTGCTGACAGCACCAGGTCAAGGGTTGAGATCCCCTTACCGGTCATCTTTTAAAAAAATAAAAAATAAAAAAAATAAAAAGATAGTTGAAATGATTTCAATTTTTAAAAATTTGTTGAGACTTGATATTGACCTAACATGTGGCCTATCCTTGAGAATGATCCATGTGCTGGGGAGAAGAAAGTATATTCTGTAGTTGCCGGATGAAATGTTCTGCAGATATCTGCGAGGCCCGGTTGGTCTAAAGTGTAGTTTAAGTCCTGTGTTTCTCTGTTGATTTGTTGCCTAGATGATCTGTCCAATGCTGAGAGAGGGATGTTCAGGTCCCCCACTATTATATTGGGGTCTATCTCTTTCTTTAGGTCGAATAGTGTTTGCTTTATATATCTAGGTGCTCCAGTGTTGTGTGCATATATATTTATGAATGTTACATCTTCTTGCTCTGATCTTAATTATTTCTTTCCATCTAATTTTGGGATTGGATTGTTCTTGTCTTTCTAGTTCTTCAAGGTGTAATGTTATGTTGTTCATTTGCATTTATTGCAATAAACTTTCTTCATAGTATTGCTTTTGCAGTATCTCATACATTTTGGTAAGTTGTGCTTGTATTTTCATTCATTTTAAGGAATTTTTAGATTTACTGCTTTATTTCTTATTTGACCCATTGGTCCTTCAGGAACATGATGTTTAATTTCCATATATTTATATAGTTTCCAGAGTTTTATTTGTTGTTAATTTCTAATTTTATTCCATTGTGGTCTGAAAATGTACTTTTTAATTTGTTGAGGCTTTTTTTTTTGGTCCTAACATGTGATCTATCCTAGAGAATGATCAGTGTGCTGATGAGAAGGATGTATTCTGCAGTTGTTGGATGAAATATTCTGTATATGTCTGTCAAGTCCATTTGGTCTAAAGTGCTGTTTAAATCCGGTATTTCTCTGTTGATTTTTTGTCTCAATGATCTGTCCATTGCTGACAATAAACTTTGCTGTCCCCTGGAGTGGCTGTTGCTAAATATGGTACTATTTTTATTATATTGAGCCACACAGGATAGCATTTTTCTCTTTCCATATGTTGTCAAGATCTTTTATTAACACATGAACTTCAAGGATTGTTGGCCACAAATTATCTGGGGGCACCTTTATTTGGGTTTCTCTTTGCAGGTGTTCTTGATTTGTTTCCATGATAGCTCTTTGGGAACCTTATTGTTGTGAGAATTTTTCTTCATTTTCTTCCTACTTTCCTCCTATTTTCCTTTTCACTTCCTTCAAATTTACCTATAGAGATGAGCCCTTTCTCCTTTGCCAATTCTCGAGGACCTCTCTTGTTTTAAAGCCCAGCGTATGGAATTTCTTGGCCTTGCCTGTCCTTACCCTCTCATCTGCAAGACTATTTTCTATTTCTTCCTGTTGGCTGGTAATCATTTCTAGTTTTCTGGTTATTGGTTCTGGTGTCCTTTTATAATTCCTTGAAGCTCATGATTATAAAAAAGGGGTTAATTAAAAATCTTTCTGTTTCTGAATTTCTGGAAAATGCTTTGTGGACAGATGCTTTTCTCTCTCCTTCCTGTCTGCTTCCATTTAATTCCGTCTTATCACAGTAATTACTAATAAGACCATTCAAGGGTGTCTTCTTTCATTTAGTCACCTTTTATTTTTCTTTCCTGAATTAATGCATTAACTAGTCTACTATTTTCTTTCTTTAGGAGTTTGCCTGCCTTGTAACTCAGCAGCACTCATGACTCCTCTGCTTTGAGTTTCAGTGGAGTTATATTTTTACAGAGGGGAAAACTCCACAAATTTGAGTGCAAAGGCTTGTAATTCATTCTAACCATATGTTTCCATTTCTGCCATTCAGAGTTGGTATATTGAGGCAGAGTCCATGGCAGCACCATTGCCCAGGTGGTGTCTTCTCTGGATTTTAGAAAAGAGGTTTAGAAACATCCCCACCCTTCTGAACCCAGACCAATAAAGTGAGATGATACGTTACAGTGTCTATCCAGGACTTGGAGAAAAAGAATCTGTGAGTAGTTATCTGAAAATCAGTAAATAGGAGCTGTGTGCCATCAGGTGCAAAAGAGAAGCATTTGGCTACCAGAAGGACTATTTCCAGCTCATGAATAATCAAATCAATATGAAAATTTTAATAATCAAAATTACCTGCAGGCACAGCAGACTCAGAGGTTTGGTGAGACTTCATGATTTCTCCTTGAAATATGCCAAACATTATCATTGACTTCAAGAAGCAGATACACACCTAGGAAACCTTCAATAATGGGAAAGGATTGAAAGGATGCAGTAGCAGCTCTGAGCACATGCTTGCCTGGCTCTTCCTCTCTCCTCTCTCTCTCTCTCTCTCTCTCTCTCTCTCTCTCTCTCTCTCTCTCTCTCTCAACTTCTGCTTTGTCTTCTCTCTACTATTCATCAGAGGCAATCTTATAGGGCCAGATGACTGTCACCTAGTAGGAGTTTCTCTGTTAGGCAGCCTTTAGCTCCAGCTGGTCAAATCAAGACAGCAGAATTTGTCCTACTCAAAGCATAAGGCTTGACATGCCATAAAATAATTGCTAAGAGGCTACTTTTCTCAGAAGGGAACTGTGTAACTGGCACCTTGGAGGCTGTGTAAGAAAAAAAGTGAGAATGTAATCAGCAGATAAAGCAAACGAACAAAGTAGAAGTTCTGACTTAGGAAAGGGGTAAAAGACACCTTCTGAATTTTTCCTGGGACCTTATTGCTGTCTTTTACCTCCACACCTTCTGCTTCAACATATGAGGTTGAATAAAAAAGTCAACATTTGGCCATTTTTTTCTTACACAAAAAGATGGCAGTTTGGATCTAACATCTATTACTTGTAACACCATTGGCTTCCTCTGCCATCTTTTTGTATCTAAATCTTACCCATCCATTCAGACCTAGCCCAAATTCCAATAATCCACCATAAAATCTCCCTTGAGTCTCCAGCTAGAAGGAACTATGCTTCCCTCCTAACCTCTGCACGTCATCTATTCATTCATCGTGACCCTAACAACCATGCACATGGTGTTGGAGGTATTTTCCTACAGAGCTGAGCTCAGCTTCTCACCGTGAACTTTGTTTCTGTCCCCACCTCCCCCTTCCCCAACAGCTCCTAGCACTGCATCTGGCTCAGAGTAGGAGCTGGTGGTAGGCACAGTAATAATTAATATAGAATCATATTAATCTTAATGATTAACATGGAATTTTTCCTAACATGGAAAAAGGGAATTAAGATTTCAGATGCAATTTAGGTTGCTAATCAGCTGACTTCGAGATAGGGACATTATCCCAATGGGCCCAATCTAATCATATGAGTCCTTAAAAATGAAAGAGGAGTGGAAGAGAGGGGCAAAGTGGCATGATGTAAGAATGACTCAAGCTGCCATTGCTGGCTTTGAAGATGGAGGAAGGGTCCATGAGACAAGGAATATAGATGGCCTACAGAATCTGGAAAAGGTAAGGAAACAAATTACCACCTACAGAGTCCAGAAACAAAGCAGCCTTGCCAAAACCTTCACCATAGCCCCATGAGACCCAAGTCTGACTTCTGACCTCAGAACCATAAGATAATAAACTTGCATTGTTTTAAGTCACTCCATTTGTGGTCATTGTTACAGCAGGAATAGAAAACAAACATGAAGCTCAATAAATAATTGTTTAATTAATCTATTGTAGTAATTTTCAATCTTTTTTTACTTTTATTTTATTAATAAGTCAGTTCAAATTTCACAGGGATTCACATTTGGAAGCTCTTTCTTTATTTATGGAAATGAGTAGAAACATAAATCTTCTTTCTTTTTATTAAAAACACATTCAAAACAATTTTTTAGATGTTTGAGAAAAGAGAAAAGGTCATTCACAACCTCATTGAGATGCAACTGCTTTCATTTTTCTTCTTTTCCATCCTGATGACAGTCACATATGATTTTACTGTTAAAGTCATAGCAGAAATATAACTGTATACTCTTTTATATTTAATATTGCATAATAAATATTTCCTATAGTTTCATGTGGTTCTCATCACTGTCATTATAATCATTGCTTTATGTTCCATGAAGTGGGAGTACCAGAATTTACTTCCATTTCTATTCTGTGGATCATTTGAGTTGTTTCAAGTACTTTTTCCTTACACTTAGAGAAAACAGTAGAATTAATTTTTGTCTTCATTTAGCCTTTTGTTTCTGTTGAATTATCTGCACAGCAGATTTCCCAAATTGAGATAACTAAAAAAAGGGTCAGAGTGACAATTATAGCTCTTGATGGATTATCACTGGGGTAATTCCAGGAAGACTGCAGAGGAGTTTACCATTTTCACAACTATATTCTTGTCAGAGCTTGGGGGTTATTATGGTTGTTTATATGGCATTGCTTTGATGGAGTTGCTAGTCAGGATTCACATTCATCCATTTGTTGTTGTACTAGTTATATTTTTTAGCAAAATATGCTTATATCTTTTGTTCATTTACCTATTAGGGACTTGATTATTTTCTTATAAATAACACTCTTTAGACAATGTAAATCTTAACGTCAAGTTTATATACATATGTTTTGTCATCATCTAGTTTGCTTTTTAATTTTAATGATGGAAGTTTGGGTTTGTTTGTTTGTTTGTTCATGTAATTTTTTACAAAAACTAAAACAAACCCAGATATCAACAACAAAATGAAACAACTTACATGTTATCTAAACTTTACAAAGCAGTCTGGGAAATTCAGAATAAATCAAAAAGTTTGAAGTTGAGTGTTGTATGACCAACCTGTTACAGTAGCCTTAAATTTTAGTCTGATAACTTGTTATATAATTTATAACATTAATAGCAATTTGTTATTTGTAACAGAATCTCTGTAGCTCATTTAATTTTTTTT
>NW_007730117.1:23364-25194 GCF_000696425.1 Galeopterus variegatus | reverse complement strand
TTTTTTTTATCTCCTGACAAAGCTGTAATTTGAAAATGAGCAAAATCAACCTTAAAATTAAATCAATTCAAGGAAAACTCACCTCTACTTATTTCTTAACATTTTTTTCTGATTGCAAAAATAGTGTATGTTTATTTTTTTAATTTAAGATGACAGAAAAGAATTTTAAAATAAATAAATTTCAACCCTGATAGCTCATCATCCAGAAATACCTCCTGATAATATTGAAATATATTCTCCTTTAAGTCTTTTTCCAACTGTGTGTATAAAAATTTTAGTTACTGTATAAATTTATACAAAATTTAAATTTTAAAATTAAATTAAAATTTAATTTAAAAAGTATAAATTTTGTTACTGTACAAAACTTTTAATCAAATTTTGATTATACTGCTTTGTATCATATTATTGCATTACCTGATATTGTTTTGGTGAGCATTTTCCCATTTTATTAAATACTTTTGAACCAGTTGCATAATTGAATAATATTAGCTATGTGAGCTAATTAGGCTCTATCTGAGAAGCAGTTTGAACTCTTAAAGGAAGTCTCATTCCTTAGTGGAAGGACAAATCCAATTTTTCTGCCCTTGATTCTGAGATCAAATTCATGGAGACCCCCAGAAGCAGTCGTCAACAGAGTGAGATGCCTTCGTGGGGAACTCTCCATCCGGCCACTTTCTGTCACACACCCTCCCAGTTCTGTTCGCCTCCTAAAAGTCCATGCACATTGTGTTCCAAGGCACTACTTATTTTTAGGTGATGTTTTCCTCTTGTTTCTGCAGCTGTTTTTAATCACAAGCTTTGGGCACTACCTCCCAAAGAAACCCTGGCAGAGACAAAGGTGTAAAGAAGGAAGGGAGAAGAAACTTGTCAAAACCATCTTCGATGTCGTATTGACAGAAAGGGAACTTAGCCACATAGAATTTCACATTTACTACTGTGCTCTGACAAAAAGAGCAGAGGGCACAAGACCAGGCAAAGCTTGGTGTGAGTCCCGATTCTGCCTCTTAATTGCCAGCTGGGTGACCTTGGAGAAGTCACTTGACTGAACTCATCTTCCCTCTGTNGTTTCTGTATGTCGAGTAGAGGGAAAGAAGGGACTTCTGATGTCCCTGTTACTTATTAATTATACTTTTACTAGTATATCAACAGTGAAATGAACCAACATACGTATTTAAAGCTCTGTGGGAGACTAGATAATTCAGAATGCACTGAAAGGTTTTGAGTAGTTAAGGTAATGGTAACAGCTGTCACATACCCCCAAACTCCAGTGGCTGAACACAATAAAAGTTTTGTCACTCATGTGAATATCCAACACAGGTGTTGATGGCTGGTGGGGACCCCGGTTCTTTCCATATTGTGGGTCATCCTCGTTCTAGGGCTCAGGGTCCTCTGCATTCAGTCGACAGATGAGGAAAATGAAAGAAGGGGGACGGCACACAGCCAGAAAGTGACATTCATCAGTGCCACTCCCATCCCACTGGCAAGAATCAGTTTTATAGTACACCTTGCTTCAAAAGTCTAGGTTTGGTGACCAGCAGCCAGCCTGCCACATATATGAATATAGCTAATGGAAGAAAACACATGACAAGAATAGATGCTAAGACTGAGTATCACCTACAGTTCCGGGCTAAAAGTCAATCCACTGATTCTCTCTGCGACCATTCCAGCACACTCTTGTACCTTGCTTACATTTGTGTGTGCATTTATTCATTGATTATTCATTCATTCAAAAAGTATTTGTCAAGAACACGCTACAAGAAAGTAACCTATGTCGGGCCGGCCCGGTGGCGCACTGCTACAGTGCGCCACTTGGGAAGCGCGGCGGCGCTC
>NW_007730117.1:20289-22309 GCF_000696425.1 Galeopterus variegatus | reverse complement strand
GCTGAGCGAGGAGCGGGGGCAACACCGAGGGTTGCGATCCCGTTGCCGGTCCCGGTCCAGTTCGGGCGCGACACTGAGGGCTGCGATCCGTTGCCGGTCACGAAAAAAAAAAAAGAGAAAGTAACCTATGTCTATGAGAAGTGGCACACTGGAGGCCTGGGGCTCTCCCTGTGCTCTGGTGAGGCTGTCTACAACCCTCACTTTCTCTCTCAGATGCACTGCAAGCTGCAAAAGGAGAGCTGCTGTGCCCAGAATCCTCTGCTCCAATCGAGTACTGAACACAGATTCGGAAGTCCAGCTGCTGGCTCAGATCTGGCCTCTGCCTCTGATTAGGTGTGTGGCCTTGGACAAGTTATCTAGCCTCTCTGCACCTCTGCTTTCTTACCTGCAAGATGAGGAAGCACGAGGGAGAGCCTGTAAAGCTCTCAACGCAGTGACGGGCACACAGCGAACATGCCACACATCAGTTCTACGACCATGTCACGGCCTTCTGCGATCCATCCCCCACTTCATGCAGATCACTAACAACCCGCCCTTGGATGTGCAGGTTGGGGAATTGGGCAAAGAATGTGTTATTCAAGTAAATAACTTTTCCTAAATCAACTAGCTGTGAAATCTGCCAGTGAGGATGTGCGAAGTGTGATTATTTTGATGATGGAAAATTGGAAAGAAAATGTTCTAAATCATGGCTTGCCAATCCTTTTCATAGACAAATCTAATATTAATAGATATTTATTAAATGATAATTAAACCCACTTTTGTGAAAAATGCTAAACTGGATTTTTTACGTATTCGCTTTCATTTAATTCCCACAGTAACCCTGTGAAGTGGGTGTGATTCTCCCCTATTTTACAGAGTGGGCAACAATAATAACCAAAATGAGGATCAAGGGGGCTTATAGTTTGCCCAAAGTCACGGAGCTGGTAAACAGGAGAGTTAGGATGTGAGCCTGGGTCTGTCCAGCTCCACGTCTTTGCTCTGCCCACGGGGCCCACTGCCTCCCAGGTTCCTTTAATGAGGCTGTCACTTGGACATGGTAGAAAAGAATCATCATATTCATGTAACACTTTATCATCTTCAAATGCCATGCTCGCTTTTAATCCTCATATCACCCTGTGAAATAAGCAGAGCAGGGATTGCTGTCTGCATGTGACAGTGGGGAAAAACTGAGATTGAGGCCCCTCAGGTGTTTCTTGAGGGAGTCAGTAACAATAACAGCAAGCACTTACCGAACACTAGTGAACGATGTGCCCAGCACAGTACTGCAGTGTGCATTTAATCCCCCAAAAACTCCACGAGCTGGTGCTTTTATGACACCTATCTTACACATGCAAAGACTGGCACTTAAATATTAGAAGCTTATGCCAACCAACTAGCATGCGATGAATGAGACAAAATTGAAACATTTTTCGTACTTAAATAGACTGAAAAATTTTGTCTCCCTTGCCTTGTCTGGGGGGAAAAAAGCATTCATTCAATGAACTTTTCCTGAGCATCTACTTTGTGACATGCAGCAGTGCCCCAGGCAGACAATACCCTTCCTCTCAGGGAGTGAAAGCTTACTAGAAAATTCAGATAATAAACAAGGAGACAAATTGGTAAGTAATATACTTTCTGTTAGAAATGATACTATGGAGGACATAAATCAGACTAAGGGAATAGAGAATGACAGGTGGGGGCTAGTTTAGATCAGGTGGTGATATTTGACCAGGTGCCTGAGTGGTAATAAGCATTCAGCTACGTAAACATCTTGGGAAGGTATTCCAGTCAGAAGAAGTGGCAAGTGCAATGGCTTGAGGTGTGACAGAGCCTGACATGTTTGAAGAAGAGAAAGGAGGTTATGGTGGCCATTTTTTTATAGTTAACAGAATAACCATGGAGATGAGAACAAGGAGATTAAGGATCAAGGGAAAGTATGGCCAGTCATCACTCGGGAACACAGGTGCAAAAGTCCTAAACTGCAAATATTCATAAATCAAATCCAAGAACACATGTGACCAAGGAGACTTTATCGAAGGGA
>NW_007730117.1:18600-19651 GCF_000696425.1 Galeopterus variegatus | reverse complement strand
TTTTTTATAGTTAACAGAATAACCATGGAGATGAGAACAAGGAGATTAAGGATCAAGGGAAAGTATGGCCAGTCATCACTCGGGAACACAGGTGCAAAAGTCCTAAACTGCAAATATTCATAAATCAAATCCAAGAACACATGTGACCAAGGAGACTTTATCGAAGGGACAAAAGACAATTCGTCATTAGAGAAATTCATCCTGCAATTCACCACAGAGATGAAGTAATTAATTACCTCAATAAATACCAAAATTTAATAAAGTTCAGCATTCAGAATCAATTTTGTAAAATCTCAGTAAGTCAGGAGTAGAATTCAAATTCCTCAACATGAAAAAGGATACCTATCAGAAATCTTCAGCAATTAAATATTTAATAGTGAAATCTTGGAAACAGTCCCCCTAAAGATGAAGTGCAAGACAGAAATGATTGCTGTCCTTGATACTAGTCATTATTATTCTGGAGATCGAAAGACAAGAAACTTAGAGATATAAAGACTGGAAAGGGAAAAAAAACCCCAACATTTTCACTCTTTGCAGATAATATGATTGCCCACCCTCCAAAAGTTCAAGAGAATCAACTGAAAACTATAAGAATAAGAAATGCAAAACTATGGGTAGGTACAATATCAATACAACAATCTAATAGCTTTCCTATGTACCAGTACAATTAATTTAATAATAATTTTTAAAGGACTCAATTTAAAACAAAATATTCCTAGGAAATAAATACAATTTTTAAAATGTACAAGACCTACTTAAAGATAATGAAAGAACTTTACTAAATAACGTAAAAATCTAAATAAAGGAAGTAATAAACCACATTGCTGGTTGGGAACTTAAGACTTAGTATTGAACATACATTTATTTTCCCCATATTTATCCAACAATGCAATTCTGATCTAAATTCAATAGCATTTTTTACTCAGGTCTTATCCTACCAGAAGTTAAAACACAGTTTAAACTATAGTAATTAAAATGGTCTAGTATTGATAAAGATATTGACAAATTGATCAATGGAACAGAATAAAAACCTAGAAATAAACTCAAGTAT
>NW_007730117.1:15028-17653 GCF_000696425.1 Galeopterus variegatus | reverse complement strand
TACCATAAGCTGGGTTAAAAAGACTGGGAATAAATATTTGTAACATACTTAACAGGTAAAGGATTAATATCTGGAACATTAAAAAAGTTTCTAGCAAAGCAAAAAGAAGACAACTCAGAAAAATGTGTAACAGAAATAAACAGGCAATTTACAGAAAATAAATACACAAGGAAGCATGCAAAGCTGCATCCCACAATTAGCGAGGGAAAAGAGAATTATTCGGCAAAAAGTAAAAGGATAGATGAAAAGTGTTGGCAAAAATGTGGAGAAACAGACCTTCTCGTATCCACTGTGTGTGTAAACTGGTGAAACCAATTGATGAAGGCCATGTGAAAACATGCAGCAAAATTTAAAATGCACGTATCAGTTGATTCAACTATTCCACTCCCTGGACTGTTGATATTTCCAATAGAAACATTTGTGTGTCCCACACAACTCACTGCACAAGTTTATATGCATGTGTCCAAAAATGTTCGTCACAGTATTGTGTATAGTAGTAAAAAATTAAATACTGTCTAACTTACTATTAATAAGGAGGGGAATACTTAAGTAAATTATGGCATATCCATTCCATCCCAAACACCAGGTACACCGTTCTTGCAAGGTGATTTCAAGATGCTCTCCTATCATTTACGACATTGGCCTGCATACTCTCTCTTTGTGTATAACTCAAGGACTTAGAACAAACAAGGGCTAAGGTATCTGGTCAGGCTTTCCCAGGGCAGGTATCTTTCGTACAATACTTTGGTTGCCTGGCTTACCACCCACCCCCCATCCGCAACCACCACTAGCCTAGATGGAAAAAGAATTCAACTTACAACACAACTGCGATACGTGGCAGCATATAAACCATCCCTTAAATAATTACAAGCCTATAGGAATCAATACTTAAGACCCCCAAATAAAATTCAAAATTGCAATGGGTCTATTTCTATTATTGATTATTAAAATAATTAGCATGCATCATATCTTGCAGTTAATAAGTACTCCCAATCTAGTATTTAAATACTCTTTACAATTACTTTGTGAGTTGTAACAGACAGGGATTATTATCCCATTTTGTAAGTACAGAAACTGAAGTCCAGAAAGGGGATGAAATTATCCCCAATCCCATAGCTAATAAAAGGCAGAGCCAAGACTGAGTGTGGGCTTTCTGATTGTGAAACGTGTGCTCTTTCTACATAAATCCAGCTCATGCCAGCATAATTACTAACATCCTATTTATCCAGACTTTAAACTGGTAAATTTGACGCTGAGGAACCCAGAAGTGAGCAAACCCTGTATCAGCCCCCAGACCAGCTCTCTCAAAGGCCCTGCCCAGGAGCCAATGCCTTTATTCAGGAAGCCCGAGCTCAGAGGCTTTTGCCTTTTGTCCAGGAAGTTGTTCCTAGTCAGACTGGATGGGTTTCCCTGTGCCTGGAAGATTAGAAAGAGAGAATCTGAGTGGGTGGGAGTGGGGGCAGGAGGAACCTTTGAGAAGCAAGCTGTGCTATTCTCATTGTTTTTACTCAAACATGAATCTTTGTTCTCTGATGCAGATTTTGAGAAGTTGGTGCCAATCTGCTCTGAACAAAAGAATTCTGATCTGAAAAAACAAGATTNTTTGAGAAGTTGGTGCCAATCTGCTCTGAACAAAAGAATTCTGATCTGAAAAAACAAGATTCGAGAGAGGAAGTCTGGCTTTCCTAGTTGCGCTTTTAAGAATCTGCCTCTACCCACCAGCCGCACCTTCACATTGGATCTCTCCTAAAGGTAGACCTCAACTTTAAGGAAGACTTCCCGGGCTGCTCATCAGTTATAGAAGTCAAGGAGCCCCCAGGGTATCATATGTCAAGGTTACTAGAATAAACATCCTTACAATGCTGAGGGATTGAACCAGCTGACTCTAAGAGCCCTCCCTCTACACCTGTTAGGGTTCATTTCAACAGATATTTATCAAAGTCCCGATCCTCTTTTTCTAAATGGAATTTTCCATTGGCTTTGTTGTGTATAACACTGTATTAATGACAGTATTTTAAATATATATATTTATCAAGCAAAAAATTTTTTAACAAATGTAGACTTTTTCCTTGTTCTCTTCTCTCAGCCATATACCAAAAAAAATTATAAATGGATCAAATTTTTTTTTTTTGCTACTTGTAGTACACTGAATGTCCTAAATTTGTGTACATATTGATATACAGCTGCATATTTCATTCTATGTTTTATGCCTCAATTTACTTAATACTTTATTGTTGGATGTTGAATTTTTTTAAATTTTGCTGAAATTATAAGTACTGCCTCTATGAGGATCTTTGTGAATAAAGCTCCTTAATCTTCAATTGAATGATTTACTTAACTCTAAAATTCTAGGAAGGAAAGTACTGGATTGAAGGACATGGGTATCTTTGTAGTTCTTCATAGTTCTGTCAGGCATTTAAAATGAAAGTCAAGCTATTAATCTCAATATCAAACACTGACTTCTATTTTGCTACTGTTGATCCACAATGATATTTGTGGAATATTTTTTATGTTTTAATATTTTCTTTCTCTATTCCTTGTTTAATTTTATCTGCCTTAAATGACTTATCTTTCTCACAATTATAAGGACAGGTGCATTTTAAAACATTTAGAAGATATATATAT
>NW_007730117.1:0-14371 GCF_000696425.1 Galeopterus variegatus | reverse complement strand
CACCGAGGGTTGCGATCCCGTTACCGGTCAGTAAAAAAGACAAAAAAGGAAAAAAAAATAATAAAATAAAAAAAATAAAAATCAGCCCATATCTGCTACTTTAAGGAATGAATTTTTCTCCTGAGTCAAAGGAATGGAGCTTTGTATCCAAATGCCTCCTTCATATGCCTGAAGGAAGAATGGCTATTTAAAAAAAAAAAAAATCCAAGCCCCATCTCAGCCCTATTAAATCAAAATCCCAAGAGGGACATGGGAGTCTGTTTTTGTGAGGACTGGAGTTGGTTTGTATTTTAAGTAAGCTTCCCAGGTGATATTTGTCATCAGGGAAATTTGGAAACACTCAGTAAACCTTAGGACATTGGGAAGGCCACAGAGACTTCCACTTACCTAAGAGAATCCCCAAACAACCTGACCTACCTAATGGTAAAAGGCTGCTTGGGAATCAACACATTCCTGTCGATGAAGTGTCTGCCTGGGACCAGATAACCACAACCGTCTCTTGGAAGACTACAGAGTACATCATAAAAGCCCTGGTCCCCTTTAAATTTGGGAGCTTTCTATTACCACAGTTCCAGGGCTCCACAGAGTGTCTTCTATAAGCAGATAGGACTAATGTCCTTTCCACCCTAGTACTGCTTGAGTTCTGCAATTTTGAATAATAAAACCAATAGTCCACAGTGTAGCTTCAATATTTTCCTATTCATCTTCCCAAGAAGACATAATACGGACTTTTAATTTTAATAGAACTGGAATGTGAAGCTAGCTGAGACTCATAATAATCAGGATATTCTAGGTCTTTTAGCCACCTTCCCCCGGATGCTCAAATCTCCTTTACAACACTCCCAGTAAGCTGCCCAGCGACATTTGGTGACTGAGTGCTCCCAAACTTTGTGACAACCCTGCATAGGACCATGAAAATCATTATCTTTACCAGCAATTAATATGAAACCCCATCGATTACATAGGGGTAGAGGGGACCGAGTCACTGGCATAGCTGGGGCTCTTCGTTCCCAAGTCCTTCTCTGTGAATTCAAATTGTTATATCTGCTTGGGGAGTAAAACAGCTCGAATCTGTGAACCTGTTCTCTAAAGAAGGAATCACCAAGTGAGTGTTTAGCCCAGACATGTGTGTAGATCCCAACCTTCTCGAAGAACGTCCTGCTTAATCATCATTACACTAAATGTTCAGCGAAATGTGAAGACCTGTGAAACGTCGGGGGTGGGGAAGGGAAGAGCAAAGAGAGGGGTCACGCTCGTACCCGCTGTCCACGCATATTCTCTATCGCTTTGTTCCTAGAGCGTGGTCAGCATCACCTGGGAGCCTGTGGGAAATGAGAATCGCAGGTCCTCCCCAGACCTGCTGAATCGGAACCTGCATTTTACCAAGCTCCCCAGGTGATTCACAGACACAGCACGTTAGCATTTGAGAAGCCCGGATCTAGATTACTCGTAGAAATAAGAACATTATTTAGTATTTTTTTCTGATTGTGAAGGTACAAACTCATCGTGGAAAATTTGGAAAGCATCCCTCTCCCCCACTCCCATCCTCAAGGGAGGAGGAAGGCGGCTTGAACAGGAACATAACCAGTCAGGCTCTCACAACTGGTGGTTACAAAGCCTCTTCCAGATCTTTGTGCGATTAAGAGAGCATCGTATTAAGTCCAGTCCGACTAGCCTGGGTTTATGTCCCCAGGGGGACAGCAGTGTGGAGAGGAGGTAGAAAGAATTACTAGTCCAACTCCGAATCACATTAAGTACTCATAAGTTTGTGGGCAGCAGCAGCAGTTTTGTAAACTGTGGAGCAGGTAGGAAAATGTTTCTCTTCTTCCCTGTGACTTTCATCCGGACTGACTCTAAGAACTGGGAGGTGGGTGGGGGGGATGGGGTAGTTGTCTGGGAACCATCCAGACCAGATCATTCAGCAGGGCCAAGTGCTGCTGAGGAAGGCAAATGGCTCTTGAGGGGAGAACAAGCCCCATGGGTGGGCTCCTGAGATGGTGGAGTCTGAAAGGGAGTGATTAAAGGACGATGGAGCTCAAAGAGATGAGAACAAGCAAGAGCAAGGTTAGGAAATGAGACGTGCTTAACTTCCCTTAGGTTGGGAGAAGCAGATACTGAACAGACCTTTCCACTGACTCACCTACAGCCCCGTGGTGGGGAGACTGCGGTGCTGGGGAAGCCTGTAACCAGAGGGAGCTGATTCCACACTCCAGCATCGTCCACCCCTCTCCAGCCTCTAAGGCTAAGGAGAGAGCCCAATTAACCACAAGCTCAGATTCTATGCACCATGTTCAATGTTCACTGTTTAACACAATGTGTAACACTGCAATTGCTATGGGTTAAATGTGTCCCCCAAAAGTTCATGTGCTGGAACTTGATCTCCATTGTAACAGTGTTAAGAGGGTGAGAAATCCAATTATGGTATTTGAAAGGTGGGGCCTTTAAAAGATGATTAGGGGACCGGCCCGGTGGCGCACTGGAGAGTGCACCGCCTGGGAGCGCAGCAGCACTCCCGCTGAGGGTTCAGATCCCATGTGGAGACCGGTTCCCGCTCACTGGTTGAGCGTGGTGTGGGTGCAACACCAAGGGTTGCGATCCCATTGCCGGTCCCTGGTGCGGGCGTGACACCGAGGGTTGTGATCCTGTTACCGGTCAGTAAAAAAGACAAAAAGGAAAAAAAAAAAAAGATGATTAGATTGTGAGGACTGTGCACTGTGGATTGGCCATTCTTGAAGTGATGGATGTGGTTCCAATGGCTTTAAAAGGAGAGCAAGTGAGAAAGTTAGCTCTTGCTCAGCCCCTTCTCTTACCATGTGATACCCTGGTCACCATGGGACCCTGCAGAGAGTTCCCACCCAGAAGAAGGTCCTCCCCAGATGTGTTCCCTGGACCTTGGACTTCCAAGCTTCCCAAATAGTAAGAAATAGATTTCATTTCTCTATAAATTACCCAGTTTCAGGTATTCCGTTATAAGCAACAGAAGCAGACTAATACAGCAATGCTAAAATTCTTCCACATGGTTAAAAATCCTTTGAAAAACATCATTTTAGAGACAATATAATTACCATATCTTATTTAAATATTTCCCATTTTTAGAGTGTTACATTATTTCTATTTTTCACTATACATGATGCTGCAATAAACATTTTTATTCACACATCTTTACCCACATACCCAATTATTTCCTTTTTAATTTAAGCAAATTTTTTAAAGTGTCCCATACATATAGAAAAGTACAAAAATCAAAAGTGTAGAGTTTAATGACTTCACAAAGTGAACAACCCATAGAACCACCACTCACATCAAGAAACAAAGCATTATCAGAACCCAGCCCCTTTGTGATTCCACACGATTACTACACCGCCCCTCCGGATAACACTATCCTAACTTTGAACACCAATAGACTAAATTTTATATAAATTCAAATATATATACTGTATTTGTATAGTTGCTTATTTATATTATACAAACATAAATTATATTTATACATTTACTAATGTATTCCATACTTATATATGTTTTAGATATTTTTTATATGTCTTATATATAATCTATACAGATTTGTATTTGGTGTCTTTTGCTCAACATTGTGTTTCCGAGAGGCAATAGTTCATTTGTTTTCATTGCTGTGTATTATTCCATTGAATGAATATACAGAACTGTTCTTCTGTATTTTCTTCAGCATTTCTAGTTCTTAGCAGGAGTACTAGCCTGCTACAAGCTACTCAATGATAGCCAGAAGCAGAAGCCCACTTATTTCTTTTTGTTAAATTCTAAAAAGTAGAATCCCTGGGCAAAAACAAAATTTTTTTAGGCCATTGATGCATACTGTTGTTTAATTGCTTCCCATAAAAGCTGTGACAATTTACGCTCAAGAAAAACATCAAGTTCTTCTAAGGGATGAGTGTCAGGAGGCATCCTAATAGCAAAATTTTTAGATCTTACTAAGAGTATTTTATAGTATAAGTATTGTATTATAACTGTCTAATATATAAATTATAAATATTAAAATGCTAGTATTACATTTTATAAAGTCTTTTTTGATAATCTATTATTTAATTCTCACAAAACTCTGAAAGGTAAATTTTATTCATCTCATTTTATTTATTTATTTATTTATTCATTTACTTATTTTAGCATTTACTTTTACATATTTGTGGAGTACGGTGTGTTGTTTCAATACGTGCATATACTGCACAATGATTCACTTAGGGTAGACAGCATAGTTTTGTACCCTATTACTGTCTCATTTTAAAGATGAGGAGACTGTGGCTCAGAAAAACTGAAGTGCCCTGGCTAAGTTACATGGTTAATGAACAGCAGTCTTCCTTACCCACACCAGACTGCACCTTGCCTAAACTACTGAAGAAGTACATTCCACATACTCCAGGATACAATGGATGCCTGTGAGAAGGGAATGTCACCCTTTGGTGTGGCAATGAGCATCCTTCAAAGCCCGGTTCAAATGCCACCATTTTCCTCAAGGGACTCTCCCATTCAGTAGAAGTAACACATGTACCCTTCCTTCTAGGAGCCACAGCCCTATACCAGGGAGGGGCTCTTGCCTTCAGGATCCTGGAATACCACTGCTAAGATCATTTAGCCCAGGGACTGCAAGTAGGGAGCACACACCAGAGGGGTTCTCCCCTCCCTTGCCAGTGGCAGACATAACTAATCAATCACCATCTAGCTGCCATCTGCCACACTGAGCCTATTTGAGCTCACCTCTACCTCACCTGCCACACTGGCCTGTCTCTGTTCCTTGAACAGGCCAAGTTGTACCCTACCTTGGGACCTACACATTGGCTACAGCCAGATCTCCTCACGACTGGATCTTGGTTATCATTCAGGTCTCAGCTCAAATATCTCTTCCTCAGAGAAGTTTTTCTGACCCCCTCCCAAATCTAAAGTAGCATCACCTTCCCTGATTTATCTTCTGCTTATCATCATTTTTAAATTTATGTTGTTATTTGTTTTTGTTGTTGTTGTTGTTGTTTCCTGAGAATAGAGCCTTTTCTGACTTGTTCACCTATCCCCACTGCCTAGAAGAGTTCCTGGTATGTAGTAGTTGCTCAATTAGTAGTTCCTGAGCAAGTCAGTTAATCAAGATGCACTTTTCTGCTGAGGCCAGTTATGACATTAAAATTCTTCCCATCACAGTATTACAGCCAGCCATTTGCTACCAAGAATCAGAATTGAAACATGGAATAAAACCTTTTTGCTATGCCTAACTTCTTTAATCCCCCATTTTACAGATGGGGAAACTGAGATCCAAAACGAGAGACATTCCTTTCACAAATGAGTGAGGGTCACATCTGGGATTGACACCAGCTCCCCGTTGTCTGCCCCTCCCCACCACACGGAAATGTGGAAATGCAGGAAGAGCTGTCGTGAACTGTCACCCACAAAGCAGAGGAGCAGGGCCATTGTGCTCCACGCACTTGCCTGAGAATTACACACCTAATTACCAGCTACCTTTTTTCCCCATTCTGTGGGTAAAAGTCTGATCACATACAAGATTCTCCCTGTGTTTCCGTGGATACAAAGCGATCCTAATTTCAAACTCCTTTGCAAATGGCAAATGAGTGAACTTAACTTTAATAAAAACAAGGAAAATCATACATGTGAGCTTAATAAAATCTAATTTGGGCAACTTGGAGCTCATAAAATAGAGCCTTTATGTAAAAACTAACAATTAGCTTGATGAAACAATACAGTAAATCCTTGTCATTGGGGAGAGTTGGGAGCCAGAGGGCTGCAAGGATAAGGAAATGTGGCAATAAATAAAGAGGAGGGGAGCACAGTTCTCAGTGTTGGAGGATTCGAGTTCAAATCCAGGGCCACCACTGCTTAGCTCTACGACCTTGAGCAAGTCACTTTTCTTCAATAGACCCTAGTGTCTAGACCCTAAAGTTCTCATTTGTAAAATGCGGTTAATGAAACCTACTACCTAGTAGGATGGTTGTACAGACAAATAGGAAAACAAATAGGCAAGAGCTTTGTAAAAGTGTCCAGCAATTGTCATCTCATCATCTCACCCCCTAACACTCTCCCCAGCAAAGAGGGGGAAGGAAGCTCAGACTGACAACCTGGGTCAATATGGGATAAAGCCTAAAGTTCTCATTTGTAAAATGCGGTTAATGAAACCTACTACCTAGTAGGATGGTTGTACAAACAAATAGGAAAACAAATAGGCAAGAGCTTTGTAAAAGTGTCCAGCAATTGTCATCTCATCATCTCACCCCCTAACATTCTCCCCAGCAAAGAGGGGGAAGGAAGCTCAGACTGACAACCTGGGTCAATATGGGATAAAGCAGGGTGGAGGGCAGGTGTGCAATTTCCCTGTTCACCTTGCTCTAACACATCAGAGACCTATGACAGGCCACCAGAGGCAACTCCTAGAGGTGATATACAGGAAACAAGCAAATCCCCATGTCAGACTGAGCCTGGGGGAAGCCCTGGATCTCCGACAAGCAATCGCTACAGCCCTGCACATCCACACCACTGACAGGCGCCTTTCTCGGAGACATCTCTGTGGGCAGGCTGTATTATTCCCATTTTACAGAGGAGAATAATCAACCGCTGGGAGGTGTAGAGGCTAAACTCAGGCCACACAACTAGATGAACCAGTCAAGATTCAAGCCAGCTTTTCTGATTTCACCCTCCAACCTGCTTACCAGTAATTCCCCACAGTTACAAAAGCAACTGACTGTGAGACTGAGAACCTGGTATCTGTCGTGTCCCTTCTTCCCCAAGGGTGCATGCAGCATCTGTCAGAGCTGCTGGGAGCCATGTCCACAAGGAGCATGGTCTTCATTACAGAGGCTCCGGCAGGCAGTGGCTTTTCCCGTCCTGCTAAGCACCCACTACTCCAGACAGAAAGCAATTTTTTCCTAGTGCCTTCCCAGAAGCAAAGTGGGTAATTAATTGCACTGAATAACACATTAAATGTACTAATAATTGGATAGTCACAGCAAAATGATTATTTTGAAGAAATATTACCTATTCCTTGTTGTACTTATTAACATTGCTCATTATTTATCATTACCATTTTAATCAATAATAGTCACAATACTAATAAATCCGTCTTAATTTTAATTGTGTTCAATTTAATGTACCAGTACTTGAGTATTCTGAGCATACTTCATTATTTGTATTAACTTAAGATCACTTAAAGGCAAATTACATAGTTTGTACTATTAAGTAGGTAGGTAATTATGACAAAGTTTCACCAGATTCAGCATTTTCAAGCACTGAGCAGTGTGAGGTGTCAGGAGCAAAGGTCAGGGATGGCGAGAATGGAGACTCTCAAAACCCTCACTTGAATTAGCATATTCTGGCCTTTTATAAAAGGCTTGGGTCTCTGAGAGTATGATTCATAGCTCGGTGGCTTTGCCTTTACTTAGCCAAATAGCCATTAACATAGCATTCATCCATTCGTTCACCACCGCCAAGGGCCAGACACCACACTAGGCGCCAGGAGACCAAGAGATAAAAGAGCAAGAAAGTCAGAAAGTGCCCAGAAGCCCTTAAAGAGATTCTAATAAAGGGTGGCTGTAGTCAAGGGGCACAAGAGGTAAATAAGATGTAACAGAAGGAATTGGGGAGTGCTTCTGGAGGCAGAGGCACTTTTCTGGGTGTTAAAGGTTGGGTAATATTTGGCAGGGATCGACGGGAGAGATGACAGCTTTGGCAGCAGCCAGTTAGAAGGCCCCGGCAGAATGGGGCCTTCCAGAGGTGACAGTGGAAGTGACGGGAGGGAAGGCCTAGGAGGAGGAACTATAGCAGGGCAAAAGTGGCCTTAGATGCAGCTTTGAGTGAACAATTGGAGGTTAGTGGTGCCAGAATGAAGGTGAAGGGAAGCCAGGAGGAAGAAACCAGGCTCAGGAGGTAAACAGGTGGGTTTCTTAGGGACTCACTAAGTGTTCAGGGCCATGGAGCAGCCAGGTAGAGAAACCCAGCAGGTAAAGTGAAAAAGCCGGCTAAAGCCAGGAGTGTTCAGAGCTGGAGAGTCTGGAAACCTCGAGAAGAGAGTCCCATGGGAGAGGGGGGAGACAATGAGAGCCCTTGCCTCTGTGGGTCTCACTTCACAGGTGTGGACCAATGTGTCCACAGCCCCACAACCTTCCAGCCCTCTTGGAAGGCCAGCCCAGGAAGTTTCGTCTCCCCTTCCTCACTCCAGCCTGGCACACAGGGCCTATCTTTTCAATCAAGTTGTACTGAATTGAAACAGCACAACAACTCCGTTGTCCATGGCCCCATTTTGTGAGGACATCCTGCCACCCGAAGGGGTAGGTCCAGCAGCAGTTCTGGGACCTGTGGCTATAAACAGCAATGTGTGGATCTGTGTCTCCATGGCCACTCTGAATGGCTTGGCTGTTGATGTCCTTGCACCAGCAACAATGTGCTAGGGTGTTGCAACTGGTGCTAATGATTTCTAGAAACCTAGAAGTTGTAGGAGAGGAATTTAATAGGAAAGAGGCTCCACCTCCTGGTAATTTTCAAAACCAACATTTCTGCAGCGCTTTACAGTTTATAAGCTTATGTCAGCTTTTCTTTAAATTCACTTATTTTTAATTTAAACATAATTATTCATATCTGTGGGGTACAGCATTGAATATCAATACCTCGTGCAATATGTGATCCTCAAATTATGTCAGCTTTTAAAATTACATTTAGCTGTGTATCTTGATCCAGGTGGTTGCTACCAGGTATATACATATACACCTTAAAAAAGCATAAAATTTGCAGTTAAGATTCATGCAGTTCAGTCTATGTTAGTTATACTGCAGTAAAAAAAGTATAAATAAATACATGGATAAATAAATCACATCTTATTGAATGCTTCCAACCATCCTATGAAGCTCACAACTTCGATATCCACAAGTGAAGGAAGCTGATGCTAAACAACTCATCCTAGACCCAGGGCTGATGAATGGAATAACTGGGAAGGCAGAATTGACTGGCATGGATTCCTCTGGCTTGACCTGGATAATGGGAATTATAGGGCTTGGAAGGACTAAGGAGGGAGCAGTCATGGTGCCAAAAGGACCCATGAGGTCTTTAAGAATGAGATCCACCTTATTGAAAATGCATGTTACTGCTCTCAAGAAATTTAGAAGGAATCACGGATGTTAGAGCATAGAATGACAGAGAAGTGTTGGCGAATAGGGCATGGCGAGGAGGAGAGAGAAGAGGGTGGGGTCTGATGGAACTCGCAACTTCCTAACATTGTGGTAGAACAAAACAATTTAATAACCAAGGTATTCAAGAGGATAGAGAACATGTATTTTCACTTGACAGATTTAAGAATAATGAGAGTGTTTCTCCCCCAACACAAGCAGTGGGAGAAGTCCTTCTTGGAGAAATTCAGTTGACCAAATTAAGACCTTCTTATAGAAATCAGGCTGGGGAACTGAGGTTATAACGAAGCCTAGAAACCCCTTTATAACTTTTGTTAATGTACTTAACTAAAATAATAAAGGTAGAATACTTTATCTTTTTTTTTTTTTTTTCGTGACCGGCAATGGGATCGCAACCCTTGGTGTCGCGCCCGCACCGTGCTCAGCCAGTGAGCGGGAACCGGTCACCACATGGGATCCGAACCCTCGGCGGGAGCGCCGCCATGCTCAGAGGCAAAGAGCATCAGCCGAGGTTGGGAAGAAAGCTATTAGAGGGAACGGTAGGGAAGGGGGAGATCAAGAAGCAGCCGGAATCTGGTTCCTCTCTCTAAGCGCAAGAACTCCATTCAGCCTACCCCTGTGCCTCGCAGGTTAGGAAGGGGCTGCAGAAGTGCCTCTGGTCTCAGTGGACTTTTAAAAATGTTTGCAGTCTAAATGTGGCAGGCTTCTGTTCTTGTCCTTATGTCCACAGACTCTGCAGGACTCAGAAATTCTTTAATTTGACCTCAAAGAGCATTAGTAATTTAGCTTTCTCTTGGCTAACTCAGTTTGCATCCTCCCCCTGTTATTCTGTTCAGCAAAGGCCCATCCTTACGAACTTGACCTCCTCCAGGCTGCTGGCCTGTTCTCAACACAAAAGGAAGGAAAGAGTTTTTATATGTTATTTTCCCTGTCCCAAATAGCATAGTAAGTCCATGTCTGCAATACTCCTGTGCAACATGCATTTGAAGAATCTTCCAGAATCATGTCCTGGAAGCAAGAGACTGCCAACAGCCAGGCCCTGATTTGCCACACCCTGAAGCAGAGCTATCAAGTAGTGCCATTCATGTGATTTATGGTGCTGCTTTTGAAGCTTCAAAACTTTTTCCTCTGGTGACTGAAAAAATGAGTTTACTCCATTTCTCTCCAAGTTTCCAGCATCAAAATGGGATTGAATCTCTGTCAGGTATCAGCTTTCAACATTATGAATGGGCTCTTGGTTTTTGTCTTCATGTCTGGAAGGTCCAGATCTCCATCTGGGGTGACTGACCCACCTGGGGAAACAGCATTTGACAGACATGAAGGAGAGAGACTGACCCACAGATTCCTGGGGCTGCTGGAGATCAGGCTGCAGACAGGGATCAGCATAAGAAAAATAAATATATAGAACAGCATTTGACAGACATGAAGGAGAGAGACTGACCCACAGTTTCCTGGGGCTGCTGGAGATCAGGCTGCAGACAGGGATCAGCATAAGAAAAATAAATATATAACATCTTTTTGCTCAATCTGGATGTTTTTGAAACAATATTCTCCAAGCTCTCTAGCCTGAGGATTTATTAAGATACCAGCAACTGATTCTGAAATAAACCACACTCATGGCTTTACGTTCTTACCCCTCTGTTTTCTTCTCCCCACTCTAACCCAGACAACTTCTCCCCACTTAACCTGATATACTTTGGAATCTGTGACCTGAAGATCAGAGTTGAAATCTCCTCTCCACCAAGTTTATCATGAGGTCTTAGGCAAAACTGTTTTCTCACCTGCAAAATAAACGTGAGAGCAGCTCCCCCCAGGGCTGACCGATTTATTCATGTATTATTCATCTAATTCACTGTATGCCTCTGTGCCATACCCTGTTCTGGAGTCTGTGAGTCCAGAGGTGCCTGTAACTTGTCCCTAGGCTCTGGAGGTCAGATGAAATAACCACCCTATTGCTTTGTAAATTGCACCACGCGGCACATCTTAATTATCAATACTAGTACAGTGGATGGACACTCAAAGTGTGAAGGGAAACCACAACAATAAGAGCGAAGGCTTTGGAGTTCAACCTGGGTCACTTACCAGCTGTGTGATTAGCAGAAAATCCTTTAGATCTCTAGCCTTGTTTTCTCCATCTACAGAATGAGGATAACAGTTCTTTCCTCGAGGGCTGTTAGAAGGAGCAAATGGAATCTCTCACCTAAAGCAGTTTACAGAACGGGCTGGCACATAGTAAGTGCTCAACAAGTGTTAGTTAATAGTCTCCTCATCACTATGGTAATAACGACCACTGTTTTCAGAACTAGAAGATCTAGCACAGCCGTCCAAGGCCACTTTCCCCGCTCCGGAAGGAGGTAAGAGTCAGCGAGCTGCAGCTCTGAGCGCGGGCGCCTTGGGCACCACGTGGTGACATGGATTTCTCTTGTTTATCCCTCGAGCCTTCCTTTCGGCGTCTTCTTCCCCAGCAGCTGCTCTGTCAACAGTCCATATGCTGCCTCAGCGACGGAGCAGCTTCCAGGATGGGGCTGCCAACCCTGCAGGAGAACTTCACGGGTGACTCCAGGGGCACGCGCACTCCGCCGCCGCTCCCTCCGCCCCTGCGAGCCTCTGGCTGGTCGCTCCCGCTCCAGCCTCCCCAGCAGCCCTCCTGGAAGCGGGAGCAGGCAGGGGAGCCGCAGGCAGCCGGGCCTGGTTCCGGCGAGGGTGAGCACGTGGCAAGGAGGCCAGCTGGAGGAACAGGAGGGGACAGATGCCATGGGGGCCCGGATTTGTTCCCGCAGGAAGAATGCAAGGAGCTAATTGTCTCATTACCCAGGAGCGAGTTCTTGTGGCCCTGCCACGCCGTGTGGAAAGAACTCCCCAGCTTGTGCATGTCAAACAGTAGGTGGGCGGCTCTGGGGAGGCAGGGAAAGCTGTCCGGGGCCTGGATTACTTCCAGGCCTGTGCTGCAGAGGATCTTCTAGCTCTGGGCCCCAAACCTTGGAAATACTGCTTTGAAAAATTCAGCCGTTGCTCCACGTCCCTTAAGCTTAGTTGACTGTTGGAGAGAAACTCCATCGGTGCCTCCTTCTCCCACCACTCCATCACCCTCAACATGAACGCGCACACACGCACACACACACACCTCTTGTACCCTGTCATTGGCCATTTACACTGAGCAGTGATCTAGTTTCCAGTCCATTCTTCAGTCCTGCCTTGGTTCTCTTCTGCACTGGTCCTCAGGCTTTCCTGCTGCCTGGCCTTGGCACGCTGGGCCCTCCAGCAATGCACCTTTTATATACTCAGCCATCTCTCATCTGTCCGTTCAGGGACCCATTCAAAATCCATCTTTCCCTTAGGCTTTCCTTACATGTGTTTCCTGCCCTTCTACCTCTAATTTCAGACTGGTATAAAAAGAAAGGCAGCTGACTTCCACGCATCCCCCTTGCTTTTACAGGAGATTTCCACACTCTGCCATCTCCACCTCCTAAGTAACAGCCTGTGACATGGGCAGGATGATCAGTTGCCTCCATCTCACAACGCAATCAGAAGTAGATAGGAAGACCGTTCGGGACCTCTTCCAACATGCTGTCTACATTGGGGAGCTCTTGAGTCACAGGAGACTAGACTTCCTCATCTGGCCAGCCCTTGCAGACGAACTTCTCCAGTTCTGGCAGTTGGCCACTGCTCGGATCACCCTTTCTGGGCTCCTACCACCCNAGTGAGCGGGAACCGGTCACCACATGGGATCCGAACCCTCGGCGGGAGCGCCGCCATGCTCTCAAGCGCCGCACTCTACCGAGTGCGCCACCGGGCAGGCCCAAGGTAGAATACTTTAAAAGAAAAAAAAAAAGAAAGAAAGAATGAGATCCACTGTCTCCACCAGCCCTCCCGTTTCCTGGGACCCAGGTATGGCCTGGACAGACATTTTTCTGTGCATATTTCTGCTTGGGCCACAACTCAGAAGAGGCAAATTCCCAGGAGTCTCTGCATCTCAGGAGTCCTCCAAGTTGCTCCCCACTGGTCCTGTAAAGTCCCCTTGAAAGTTTGTACAAAATGAATAATAGAGAACAAAACCGGCCTGAGGTTGCCAACAGGTTAGACATCGTTCCTTACTGTTCATTCAAAGGGGAGCAGCTATAAGCACCAGAATCTGTCCAGCCTTTGGACCTCTGGAAGAGAATAGGAAGCCAGCCCTCCTCTCTGCCTAGTGTGGGGAACATATCCTTAAAACAAGAAATGACAATAGAATGTGATAAGTAGGAGAATGTGCAAAGTGGAAATCCCAAGCAGAAAGTGACCAATTCTACCAGGTGAGTCCAAGGAAGACTTCACAGAGCAGTGTGACTTGAGCTGGGCTTCTAAGTATAAATAAAAGTTCAGTGGGCAGAAAAGAGGATGTGTATTCCAGGCATAGGGAACAGCATAAGCAGCTACTCAGAGGCAAAGAGCATCAGCCGAGGTTGGGAAGAAAGCTATTAGAGGGAACGGTAGGGAAGGGGGAGATCAAGAAGCAGCCGGAATCTGGTTCCTCTCTCTAAGCACAAGAACTCCATTCAGCCTACCCCTGTGCCTCGCAGGTTAGGAAGGGGCTGCAGAAGTGCCTCTGGTCTCAGTGGACTTTTAAAAATGTTTGCAGTCTAAATGTGGCAGGCTTCTGTTCTTGTCCTTATGTCCACAGACTCTGCAGGACTCAGAAATTCTTTAATTTGACCTCAAAGAGCATTAGTAATTTAGCTTTCTCTTGGCTAACTCAGTTTGCATCCTCCCCCTGTTATTCTGTTCAGCAAAGGCCCATCCTTACGAACTTGACCTCCTCCAGGCTGCTGGCCTGTTCTCAACACAAAAGGAAGGAAAGAGTTTTTATATGTTATTTTCCCTGTCCCAAATAGCATAGTAAGTCCATGTCTGCAATACTCCTGTGCAACATGCATTTGAAGAATCTTCCAGAATCATGTCCTGGAAGCAAGAGACTGCCAACAGCCAGGCCCTGATTTGCCACACCCTGAAGCAGAGCTATCAAGTAGTGCCATTCATGTGATTTATGGTGCTGCTTTTGAAGCTTCAAAACTTTTTCCTCTGGTGACTGAAAAAATGAGTTTACTCCATTTCTCTCCAAGTTTCCAGCATCAAAATGGGATTGAATCTCTGTCAGGTATCAGCTTTCAACATTATGAATGGGCTCTTGGTTTTTGTCTTCATGTCTGGAAGGTCCAGATCTCCATCTGGGGTGACTGACCCACCTGGGG